>NC_091468.1:18610932-18913154 GCF_027789765.1 Dendropsophus ebraccatus | reverse complement strand
TAAAGATGAATGTAATACCGATTGCTCCAGCCAACTATTTTATTGAAAACTTGTATGAATAAAGTGAATTTTGCACCTTACTTACCACTTTAATAGTTATCTCAAGAAACAGGTTATTCACTATATACAGCAGAGATGGGGCCCTCCAGCTGTTGCAGAACTACAATTCCCATCATGTCTGGAGCAATGAGTGCCCCCCCATTTCCGATAAGATGCTAGATCGGTGCTTGTTTACTGAGCTATTACACAGGCTGTTTATAGGGAAGTAAGGGCTGCAGCCGATGATCGTTTTATCAGCTGATCGTTCTCTTTATTGCACAGAGCGATAATCGTCTGAATCGTCCTGATTTGACCGATTATCGCTCCGTGTAATAAGGCCCTAAATCCAACTAGGTGTTATCAGTTGGGGCCTGTCCCTACATAGTCTGACACTATAAAATCAGGGCTGACAATGTCAGACAGCATATCAAAGAGGGATACAATTTATACAAAGTATTTATAAAAATAGGTAGAAATGGTGATAGGTACCATTTAAGACCCTATTAGACAGCAGAAGGTCATATGTAAAGAAGCCCCAATCTTGGTAATCAGCACTTGTTTATAGTGCCTTCAAAAGGCCTGATCAGTCGTAACCGGAGGATCATTCATGTTGCCCTTCCTGGCATCAATTGTCAGCCACACATCCCGAATGTTTTCGCAATAGTGCTGGCAGCAAGCGGGGAGCGAGGAGCAAGTGAGCGCTGACCTGACAGGTCAGCCCTCCCCTGTAATAGCGGCTTAAAGCGGCTTTGTACCCACAATCTGACCCCCCCCCCCAAACTGCTTATACCTTCAGATAGCTGCTTTTCCAAGATCTGTCCTGGGGTCTGTTCGGCAGGTGATGCAGTTATTGTCCTAAAAAACAACTTTTAAACTTGCAGCACTGTGTCAAATTAGCATGGCCTAGAGTGTCTGTGCATTAGGCTTGCACCCTATCTCCGCCCCGCCTTCCCACCCTCTTCATCATTAGGAATGCCCAGGCAGGTTTTCTCCTATTCAAATGTGCTGGATCGTTAAGGCACCTGTGCAGTGTTCACACAAGTCAGGAATAGGAGAAATTCTGCCAGGGCTATTCCTAATGGTGAAGAGAGTGGGGGGGGGGTGGAGAGGCGGCACAAAGTTAGGGCATAGACACTCGAGGCCACGCCAATTTGACACAGGGCTGCAATTTAAAAAAATTTTTTAGGACAATAACTGCATCACCTGCCGAACGGATCCCAGGACAGATCTTGGATAAAAAGCAGCTATCTGAAGGTACAAGCGGTTTGAGGAGGGCAGATGGTGGGTACAGAGTCGCGTTAACTCTAACAACAACAACAACAACAATAATAATTATAACAACAACAACAATAATAAATAATAAAGTGATGCTTACCTGCCCCAATCCCCTGACCAAGTGTCCAGTCTCTGCTGAGCAAATTTCCTTGGTTTTGGTTTGACACCCAGGAAATGCCGAAGCAGCCAATCACTGGTCAAGGTGGGTTCCCTTGCAACAGCTAGAGAGCCAAAGGTTGGAGACAACTGCTCTAGTTGCTCATTCAATCATAAGTATACTTTTGTTTTCTCATTACTTGATTTGATTTACAACATGTCCCGTATGTTACCTGTTCCCTAAGAAGAATATATTTTTTATAGTACGAGACATTAACATGTATCAAAAGACTGCAGTAACAATTACCATAGTGCGCCATAGGAGGCAGACTCTAACCTACTCCATCATTTATTGATTTACCTGTCATGCCCACACATGTGCCTACTACATTACACACTGAAAAAAGTGCTATGTCTATTAGCAAAATCGCAACGTTCACTCCCCGTGTGCGCCTCGTAATTAGTTACCTATCTTACATTTCAGGTTTGTAGAGTCTTGTATTGTAGGGAACAGTATGTGCCATCCACACTCACAACAGGGATCAAATATTTCAAAAATCAGTAAAGAAAATATATATAATGTAATTTTTATTTACATTACTAACTTTAATGAAAAATATATTTATTATAATGGGTCAAAAAATTCAGTCCAATATGTGGTAAAAATGTAATATATCCCTAAATGTAATATGTAAAATGTAATATATCCCTAGAGTTGTTGCTAAAGATTTTGATGCAGTTTTTTTTTTTTTTTTTTACATGTAAACAATTTAAAACACTTGAAAACATTAAACTAACTACACAGTGTGCATTTATGTTCTGTATGTTTCTACTGAGTGCACTTTGCGGGAATCTCTCGTCGGAGATGAACGTAATTCCGCCTACCTTTTTTAACTGTTGATGAATATCACCTGTTTTCATTTTGAAAACGTTTCGCAGTATAGAATAAAAAAAATTAGATCACACATAAAAAAGGCTCCAGAAATTGTCCAACAAAAAGAGTGCATAAAAGCACTTCAAAAAGCAAACTTTTTTTGTAATTATTATTTTTTAATTATGTAATTTTTTTTTTGTAATTATGCAGCGGCGGCTGCATCAGTGTCCCACAGTGTCTCACAGTGTCAGAGGGATTGCGTGCCTCTGCTTCCGTCGCCCTCCTTTAAAGAAGCCTTGATTGTTTATATAGATCAATGCAGGACATATGCACTGCATTGATCTATGTTATCAGCACTATATTACCATCGCCTGTAGGAACCAATAGTAATAGAATGCCGAGTATCAGCATTGTGGCACTGGCCTCTGGCCTAGCAACAAGAACAAATTGCCTCTCCGCTCATGCGCGGGGGGGGAGGAAGTGCATAGTGATCCGTCAACTAGACCACCAGGGTTAGCACTATCAGATGTAGCTGTCAGTTTAAACTGCATTTAAATGCTTAATTAGCCTGCACGGGGAACGGCCCACATTGGCCCATAGTGGCGACTCCCTACAGAGCAGGGTCTCAGCGTGATGCCTCTCTGAACCCCGACGGTATGTGATGGGTCGCCCAAGTGTTAATGGCCAAACAAACAATGCATCGATAGTTAGTGAAATACGGCCACGCAATTACTCACTGCAAACAAGGGCCAAAGGGCCGGGCGAAGATTACTGCAAGAAGAAGGACCCTAAAAAGGGCCAAAGTAAGTGATGTTAGAAAATCCATTTTTCCTACAGCTCCACCCAGATAATGGGGGCTCGATAATTGTTTTTACTGTACGACTTAAAATTGTGCTTTTTTTGTATGGCCAAATAATCAAATATACCTAAATGATAGATATGAGATAGATAGATAGATAGATAGATAGATAGATAGATAGATAGATAGATAGATAGATAGATAGATAGATAGACAGGAGATACATAGTGGATGGAAGGATGGATACATATAAGAAAGTAGGGATGGATGGATAGTAGATACTTAGATATGAGGAGATGATAGATAGATAGATAGATAGATAGATAGATAGATAGATAGATAGATAGATAGATATCAGACACTCTCAGAAAGGTACCGGTCCTTTTTTCGAGCACAATTAATAGCTTACCTTACATGGCTTCTGCAACAACACAAATAAAATCAACAAGACTACAGAGTCTGTGTCAGTCCTCAAGTTGTCTGATGTCAAGTACATCTGCTTAGAGATAAATGAATCACAACTAAGAAGAACAGGTATCTTAACAAGACAATTGAGTGAAAAACACAGCACATGAGTCACTGGAAATTGACATTTTTATGACCCAAGATTGCTGCATGCTGCACCTCATGCTCTTGACTGCTGACATCTATGACTAAACCCCAAGGGAGCGTGTGTTTTTTTTAGATTTTTTTTATATATATATTTATATTTTTTCTCCAGTCGGTTTCTGTATGTCAGGTTGAAAAGAAATACAAAGTGACAGAAAAATAACTCAAAATTGCCATAAATTGAATAGAATTTCAAAATGCACAAGCAAACAACATTCTCTTTAATGTAACATTTCTCAACTTACTTGGCAGCCGATTAAATCGCGTATCACTGAATTCAACAGGAAAAAAGGACAGCCAGGTGACTGCTCTACAATGAGTACAATGTAATGTCACTTGGAGTGTAAAAATAAAATGCCACATATCTTTATCATAAAAGGGAAAATGTGATGTTATTAAGATCAAAACGTGTATAAGTGGACCATGAAAAATGCTTTCCAAGTCAAGGAAGAAAAAGTAAAGACCAAAAAAAAAAAAAAAAATTAGGGGAAGTAAAAAAGCATGAGTAATAACACTAGTTTAGTAGCAACAAGAAGAATATTCACAGCAACAAAAGGAGAAATATTACTGCCTGGAAAACATACTATTGTTATTAATATTCAATTAGAGAATTTTCCTAAAGTGTAACTGTCATTTAATTTATTGTTTTTTTTTTACAATTTTAAGAAACTCTGTAATAGGTTTTATTAGGCAAAAAAAAGCCTCTTTCTATACTCAAAAAGATGTTTTCCTCCCCCCCCCCTTACTTCTTATCTGTTTATTATCAGGCAAAGCTGTCTTCATTACAAAGGAGCAAAGTGAAGATGGGTTTGCTGAATCCTTTATAACCTATGGGGGGGGAGGGGTTGAGAGGGTTGAGTGAGCAGAAAGAGCAGAGAAACAGCTATACAGTTTTGAGACTGTCTAGTCGCATAAAATGCTGGATTCACAGGTCAGTGCTTATATGGGAGCTTAGTAAGAGAAGATTGCAGGATGTAGTGTTTTGCAAGGCTGCTTTTCTCCTCTCTGTGCTCACTCATGACCCCCACCCGTATGCTTGAAAAAGGTCTTTATTTTACTTGTGAAGGCCAAAACGCGTTGCAATAAAAGTAACTGTTCTACTACATCCAGTCCGGTTGGTATATACCGTTAGTAAGTATACGGAGCCGACTTATACCACCACGTATATGCCACAGTACTTCTGCGCTGACCCAAGTTGTACGGGGTTCCTGTTATAGTCCTGTAACCGGCTGGTTACGATATCTGCACACTCATCCCCTCGACCCCTCTCCATAGACCATAAAGGACACAGAAATTCTGCTTCTTCTGAAGAGAGGGGAAGGTAGGAAAACAGCTTTTTGAGTACAGAAAGAAACTCTTTTGCTTGTACTACTGATATTCATTGATTTGTGAAATTGACATTCACTTTTTTCACTTACAAATAAGCATTTATGTAAAAAAAAATTAAAAATAACACTAAACCATAGTAATGTTCTATTCATACTACTATTGCGGACTTAGCCCTTGATCCAATATGGCAGCATTCAAGATGTGGGTCATGTTCCAGACATAATCAAAAACAGAGGCCCCTCCCCCATTACTTGCTGGGGTGTTCAGATTGCCCTTTAAATTTCTGAAATAAAAGGGTGTCCTGGGACTTTTCTCTCACCCTGTATATCAATAATAACATCTTTGTAGTGTTTTCGGGTAGTATTTTTTTAGCTATTGTGCTTTTGCTAAAACAATGCATACTCAAAGGGTTTTCCACCGATAGATCCTACATTAATAGAAGCAAACCAAAAGTATTCTATGATCCGAGCCAGAAAGAACATGATACAGGTCTCAAAGTGGTCAACCAGAGAGAGCAGAAAAGGTCCTACCTGTTCTGCTTTCTGGCGCTGCACTTCCTCCCTTAGATGACAAATTATGAGACCCAAGGGGTCTAGCTGCCCGATGTTACTGAAGTCACAGCAACATAGGGCAAGTATTGGACATTGTGTCAGGGCTTGGTTTCACAATTTCCACGTCCAAAACTGCTCAGTGTCATGTCTCAAAACTGCACCCCATTAACTTTAAAGAAAACAAGATGTGCTTAAAAAAAGACATTACTTTTTTTCAGCACCTAAGTTCCAAAAAAAATCATTGGGAGTTTAAGCTTCCCATGTAAACATACCTTTACCATGGTTTTGCACACGGTTTTGATGCTAAAGCCATACATACTGTAGATCCAGCAAGAAGAAATATATTAGCTTCTGTGCATAAGATGCTGTATCGGAGCCCTATACAACACACTTGTCTATGTGTCCAAATAACTATGAGCTCCTATCCAGCTTAATAGAGAAATTACAGAATGTGTGTGGTACGGGACTAAGTGCGTTTCAGAAGACTCTTTGAAGTGTGATATAAAAATGACTTAATCAGAGGCTAAGGTTTCCTGCTAAGGAAGGGGTGTAGAAAACCTCTCCGAACTAGACTGGGATGGTGTTATTATTAGACAGGGCAATGAAGTCACAGAGAAGCAACAGTGGTTCCATATCCATATGAATGTCTGTATGATAACAAGGAAACGGGAGCTTCAAAGGAGACACCATGACCTTAAGTCATGTCACAGACTTGGTAAATCATTGTGAAATTCAATATTCTTTTAATTTTGTAGTCCCAGAGATGAGTTAGTGCAGAAAGTCTTACAGGCCATGCAATGCTCCCTGGGAAACAGTATGCAAAATAGCTCTCTAGAAGTAAAAAAAAGAGCTCACGCTATCTACCACGGAATGGTTGCCTATTTTCCCAGAAAACACTGCATGGCTTATTAGACTTTCTACGCTACATCGCAAGTCTTCCCAGGTAGACATATAAACCCCTGAGAACCATGTCAAAGACCTCTCTACCATCCAACCAGCAACATACTACGTACTCGTGAGGAGCTAAAACCCTGAATGAGAAGTCTCCTCCGATGGGTCCTCTTTTCTGATTGGAGGATATCTTATTAGCTTGGCTATTTTACCTGTCACTATTTCTGACCTGTCTGCTTTAGAAAATACTTGCAATGCCCACAAAACAATAATTCTGAAACCAATTTTTTGTGTTTCAGAATTATTTCATGTGGAATACAAACAGGTCTGGAATGGTGACAGGTTCTGACTTTCAAACAGAAGAAGGTCCATGAGCATCTGTAGTGAAACAAATCCAATTTCTTTACATATCAGGATACAAAAGAGCAATGTTTCAATCCATAGGTCTTTGTCAAGCATCTAAGGGTCGAAAAGCTGCTTTTTTTTACCCTGATATGTAAGTAAATTGAATTTATTTAATTAAGGATGCTGTTGGACCTTATATTTGCAAGTTTACATTGCTTACACCAAAGATTGTCGGCTTACTAGCATGCGTCCTCAGATATCTCCAATAAGTGGCTGTTGCACTTCCTTTTTTGTTGGTAGGTTCAGACTTTCGGGGGAAGCTACCGCAAATAGGTGGCACTAGAGAGCAAGCTCTTTCCTTCTGGAGCTTCTACACTGGAATTTAAAGAGACTCTGTCACCTCCAACCCACCCTCCTCAAAACCCTAAACTAAAGTCATCTGTAAGTAGGTTAAAGGATGTTGATTCCCAATCTGTAATTTGTAAGCCTACAAACTGGGCATGCTGATGCACAGAGAGGACTACTTTGCTCAAGATTATAATGGAGAAGACCACTTAGATTCCTTCATTTGTAGCTTATAGAAAAGGAATACAAGAACATAGAAAGATGAAAAGAAATAGAATCAGCGTTGTATATTCTCCTGATGTATAATCTACTGATAACTTAAAAGTGTCACTCGTTTATTTTTAATTTTTTTGCAGAAATCAATAGTCCAGGCGATTTTAAGAAACTTTGTAATTGTGTTTATTAGGAAAATATGCCAAAATCTGCATTCAACCTCCCTCCTCTCTCTCATTCACTGCTCATTATCAGGAAATCTCGACTGGTTTAAATTAGTCGGGCCCTGTCTGTTCTATGGAGAGGAGAGGAGGAAGGAGGGAGATTAGTCGGCAGCAGAGAACAAAGGATTACACAGCGGGAACTGTATGACAACCGGTATTCAGAGGTCAGAGAGGTCAGTCAGGTCATGTAGCTGTAAATTATCTCTTTGTTTTCTCCTGTTTTGGTGACTTATCTCCCTCCACCCCTCCCCTCTCCATAGAGAACAATGAAGACCAGGGGGGGGGGGGGAAGAGTTTCAAACTGCTTTTTCATTATAAGCAAAATAAACCCAATTACAAAGTTTTTTAAAACCGCCTGCACTATTGATTTCTGTAAAAAAAAAAATTAACAGACAGTGACACTTAAGGTTGTTGGTGTAGTTGGTGTTTTGGAGGTGGCAGAGTCCCTTTAACCTCTTAAGGACATATGACGTACCGGTACGTCATATGTCCTCATTAGTACTTCAAAGCGGGGCCGAGCGGCGGGTCCTGGGTGCCGCGTGTAGCCCGTGACCGCCGCTATCAGACCGTGCCCGCTAATTAGCTAATCGGAGGCAGCTGTCAAAGTTAACAGCTGCCTCCGATTACCGGAGGCAACCTTTCCCTGGTGTCTAGTGGGGAAGATTGCTCCTCCGGGACGTTGTCCCGGAGGAGCGATCTCCGTTACTGATGCCGGCCGGGGACTCGTCCAAGATGGCACCGTCCCCGGCTCGGCACTCGTTTACTTCCGGCTGCAGCAGCCGGAAGTAAACGAGTGCCATATCTCATAGATATGCTGCAGAGATCTCAATGAGAGATCAAAGTTTATATACTAGAAGTCCCCCAGGGCGGCTTCTAGTATATGTGTAAAAAAAAAAAAAAAAAAAAGTGTTGTTTATAGTAAAAAGCCCCCACCCCCAATAAAAGTCTGAATTACCCCCCTTTTCCCAGGTTTTAAATAAAAGTAAACAAATAAATAAATAAACATGTTTGCTATCGCCGCGTGCGTAATCGCCCAAACTATTAATCACATTCCTGATCTCGCACGGTAAACGGCGTCAGCGCAAAAAAATCCCAAAGTGCAAAATTGCGCATTTTTGGTCGCATCAAATCCAGAAAAAATGTAATAAAAAGCGATCAAAAAGTCGTATATGCGCAATCAAGGTACCGATAGAAAGAACACATCATGGTGCAAAAAATGACACCTGACACAGCCCCATAGACCAAAGGATAAAAGCGCTATAAGCCTGGGAACGGAGCGGTTTTAAGGAACGTATATTTGTTGACAATGGTTTGAATTTTTTATAGGCCATCAGATACAATATAAGTTATACATGTTATATATCATTTTAATCGTAACGACTTGAGGAACATGCATAACAAGTCAGTTTTACCCCAGGGCGAATGGCATAAAAACACAGTTCCCCCAAATAAAAGAAATGCGTTTTTTTTTTTTCAATTTCACCACACTTTGAATTTTTTTCTGGTTTCGTAGTGTACTTAATGCAAAAATTCAGTCTGCAGTTGCAAAGTACAATTAGTGACGCAAAAAATAAGGGCTCATATGGGTTTCTAGGTGGAAAAATGCAAGTGCTATGGCCTTTTAAACACAAGGAAAAAAAAACGAAAACGCAAAAACGAAAATGGGCCCCGTCCTTAAGGGGTTAAATGATGGTTAGTATGAATGAAAGGGCTAAATGGGGCCCTAAACAGTTGTCCCACAAAGGACAATTTCATCTCTAGAAGATTCTTCTAGGGGAAGTCTGGATTTAGCTCCTATGTACTAAGGATCATGGGTCCGGATATCACAGCCTTGGATGCTGACTGCACTCATGTAATACATTTGTGCGGGGTGGAACGGCTCTTTACAATTAATAATACATAACAGATTCTATCTGTAGCCCGTATACCATTTAATAAAATAGCTTGAAATCTACAGACATATATACGTCTTCCCAATGTCTTAAAATGAACTTCCCACTGTCTCGAAATCATTGACTCTGTCAAGAGAAGGAATATGTCAGATAAACCCCCGAAACCATCAATACAGATTAGGATCTCATATCGTGCCTGTGCCATAAGGAGATAAAGGAACTTGCCAACGGTCACAAAACTGGGTCTTGCACCCACAGCATAGTCCTGACTTAATCAGAAAATCTCCTTGCATGGAGACGTGGTAGACACTGGATTAATACTTTTATTTCAGCACCTTCTGAACTCTATACAAACATTATAAAAAGAAAGACAATAGTTATTAAATTCAAAGTGAAGTATTATTCTTTTACAAGAAAGCACTGCATTATGGAAGTCTGGGAGAGAAGTCACATGATAAGCTGCAAAGTGTAAAATAACTGCAGATGCAATACAAGAACCGACCAGGCATTTGTTAAAAAAAAAAAAAACTATGAACTTCAGGTGTAACCTTCTTCTCTTTGAGAGATCCTGGCTTGGCTAATATTCCCTAATCAAATTTTAAAGCTCTATAAATAAAATATGTCACTAGGTTTATGCCGTCTTAAAAGAGGGCAGCATAAACTAGTGACAGAAATGCTGAAAAGATCAGTCATCAGTTACTTAAGTCATTTTATTCAACTGTTCTCCTAATATGCAGGAGAATAGGATTTTTGCCACACCCTCCAGCTACTGATTGACAGTTGACTGCCAATAAACAGCATGGATAGATAGTTGCCGCTGGTGGGTGGAGTTTTCTGCTTTTTACAAATAATGAGGACTACTGGGTTCATGCTTTTAATGGAGAGGACTACTTATTGTCCATGTTATTTAGGAGGATATCTCTGGATCAGCTGCACAGAACAATGTAAGTGATGTATCATTCTGTTCAGCTTCTGTAACTAGTTTATGCTACCCTTAGATACGGCTGCATAAACTTGCTAACAGAGTATCTTTAAAGTGTTATTGCAGGGTAAAAAAAATTAATAAAATTATCCTTACTCGGATCCCCTACAGCTCCCGATCCAGCCACTTCTAGTCACTGGTCTTCATGTTTACTTCTGAGACAAAATGTCATGCCAGGACCTGCAAACACCTGTATCTCCTCTTAGCCAGTGTTGGCTGAGTAGGTAAGTCCTGCAGAAACATAGTGCCAGAGGGCCCTATTAGGCTTCATTCACACAGAGTAAAACTGGTGGAATGGTGATACTGGGAGTCTATGGGAGGCTCGTGTGCCTCCTCTCTCTGTGCCTCTCCGCACTGAAGAACAGACATGTCCATTCTTCAGCGCAAAGAGAGGAGGCGCCCGAGCCTTCCATAGACTCCCAGTATCACACTGGGGCTGACGGGATACTCAGAATTCTCCGCCAGTTTTACTCCGTAAGAACGGAGCCTAACACCAAATGATTATCAAACGGACTTGGTAGATTACCAGCCGATAATCGTTTAGTGCAATAGATCATGTTAAAAGGCAATAATCAGCCGATATTCAGGATTACGGCTGATCGTAGTCTTACAATATGTTTTAAAAAAAACCATTAGCTATAGCGGAAGTCTGCTGGCCATCAATCCGTGTAACAGGAGTGCGAAAGCAAACCGCCGGTCTCTTCTATAGGAAAGTGTACCCTGGACAGAGGCCTGTCTGCTAGATTGGCGCTCGTTTACTGGGCCTATTCCACGGCCCGATAATAGTTTAGCAAGGGCTGCAGGGACATCGTTACCGATGTCCTTGCAGCCCTTGTTGTTAAACATACATATATTACCTCACCAGGCTGCAGGTCTTCTTCTGCTCTTCTTCTCCCCTGGTCCCGCACACAGCAGCAGCTTCGGAGTGGCCAGACAAGCCGCTCCGAAGCTGCTGCTGCGCACGGGACCTGGGGAGTAAAAGCGCAGGAGAAGACCTGCAGCCTGGTGAGGTAATGTATGGTTTGTTAAATCGTTGGTCGCGCGCCGTGCACCGCTATTCCACATAGCTTTGCGTGGTTGGTGACCGATGATTAGAGGTAGGCCCCTAAATGAACGATCAGCCAATGACACGATCATCGGCTGATCATTGTCTCTATTCCACGGAGCGATAATCGGCCGAATCGCTCCATGGAATAGGCCCCTTACTGGAGCACCCGTTGAAGGGGCCAATTATCGCTCCATGGAATAGGCCCCTTACTGGAGCACCCGTTGAAGGTTTTTGACTTAAAGAGATGCCGCCGCTCTTATATGTGAATATGCAAAACAAGAGTCCGTGGAGCCTCAGTTACGAGTCTCAAAACACGGGATAGCCAGATATCTCTAGCCTGTTGCCAACGGGGTGCCTCCATGATGGTGAGAGCACCACACCACCCTGATAAATAACCCCTTAAGTCCCACTCGGTTGCGAGTATTGGAACATAGACAGGGAAATACCAGGGTGGCCCCTTTTGTCAACGTCTAACTCAAGGTGCGAGTATTGCGATCATGACAAGGGCTTGCAAAGGCAGGCTTCCACCCACAGACAGCCGTTTCGGGGGTTTTGCCCCTCGTCAGTGTGGGGTAAGATTCTGGCTAGTTGGGGCAATGAAAAATCAACCAACAAAACACAGTAATCACTGAACTCAAGGAGCACAGCAAAAAAAATTCCAATGAAGTACTCAATCAAGAGTCTCCACTGATGCCCCCAAAAATTTAAATATGCAAAACAAGAGTCCGTGGAGCCTCAGTTACGAGTCTCAAAACACGGGATAGCCAGATATCTCTAGCCTGTTGCCAACGGGGCGCCTCCATGATGGGGAGAGCACCACACCACCCTGATAAATAACCCCTTAAGTCCCACTCGGTTGCGAGTATTGGAACATAGACAGGGAAATAACAGGGTGGCCCCTTTTGTCAACGTCTAACTCAAGGTGCGAGTATTGCGATCATGACAAGGGCTTGCAATCGGCCGAATCGAGCCGATCGGCCAATTATCGCTCCATGGAATAGGCCCCTTACTGGAGCACCCGTTGAAGGTTTTTGACTTAAAGAGATGCCGCCGCTCTTATATGTGGCAGTAGAGAACAAGCTCTTCTCCCAGCAAACATGCCATGACTGAATTATTGGTTAAGAAGTTAAGAAAAAAAACTGCTTTACAAGTGCCATGAATCAGACATCCATCTTCCATAGGCTCTCATTTGAAAAAATACATATATATTTATATTTCGAGTATATAAAGTTTTTTCTGCATGACAAATCCCATTTGTAAACTATAGGCTTAAATCTAAAAAAATAAGTATTCTTGAGATTAGTAATTGGATTCAAATGAACTGGTGTGAGAACGTTATATAGGTTTTGCAAATTACTTCAATTAAAGAAAAATATCCAGTCTTCCAGTACCTATCAGCTGCTGTATGTACTGCAGGAAGTGGTTAATTCTTTCCCGTCTGAAACAGTGCTCTCTGCTGCCACCTCTGTCCACGTCAGGAACTTGTCCAGAGAAGGAGAGTTTTTTAATAGGGATTTATTACTGCTCTGGACAGTTCCTAACATGAACCACTTCCTGCAGGTTATACAGCAGCTGATAAGTATTGGAAGACTAGAGATTTTTAAATAGATGTAATTTACAAATCTGTATAACTTTCTGACACCAGTTGATTTAAATACTTTTTCCCCTCGGGAGTACACCTTTAGGCTGGGTTCACACTATGTATATTTGAGGCTGTATTTGTGAGGCTGTATAGCAACCAAAACCAGGAGTGGATTGAAAACACAGAAAGGCTATGTTCACATAATGTTGTAATTGAGTGGATGGCCGTCATTTAATGGCAAATTTTTGCTGTTATTTTAAAACAACGGCTGTTATATTGAAATAATGGCAGTTATTTACCGTTATATGACGGCCATCCACTCAATTTCAACATTGTGTGAACAGATCCTTTCTGTGTTTTCAATCCACTCCTGGTTTTGGTTGCTATGAGGACCTGACTTGAGGACCAAATACTGCCTGAAGTATACAGTGTGTGAACCAGGCCTATACAAATATGCTGGTACTGCTTGAAAACATAAAAAAACAAAAAACATAACACGTACTTACCTTGCTCGCTCCTGCCACTGCCACTACCATTCTCTCTAAGCCTGTGCTGGCTGTATTTGGGGTTGACATGTGAATTGCCTGCTAAGTCGATCCGTGGCTAAGATGGGAAACTGCTGCAGCCCCTGATTGAATTACTATTGGAATGCTGCAACTTTTACACTTAGGGTGCCTTCACACCTACCGGATCCGCAGCAGAAAATCCGATGCGATACGGTGTGTGTGAAGCTAGCCTTAGTATGGAATTTTAGACTATATGTTTGTTGGCACCACCTTGTGCATTTTTTTAGGGGTCACACCAGTAACCGGTCACACCAGTAAGGCTAGGTTCACACTGCGTTTTCAGCATCCGTTTAACGGATCCGTTTTTTTTAACGTCCACAAAAATAGGGTCAGCAACGTTTTTTGGTCCGTTTTGGTCCGCCCAAAAAAACGGATCCGTTTTTTTTTATAATGAAAGTCAATGGAAAAACGGATGCACACAAATGAATCCGTTTTTTTCAATCCGTTTTTCATGCGTTTTTTGCAAAAAACGGATGCGTTAAACGGATGCTGAAAACGCAGTGTGAACCTAGCCTTACCGTCTAATAGCGAATGTACCATCAGGTACATTGCTTTAAAGAGTCACTGTCGTATTTTTTTTTTTATTTATTTTTTTTTTTGCAGAAATCAATAGTCCAGGCGATTTTAAGAAACTTTGTAATTGGGTTTATTAGCCAAATATGCCATTATCTGCATTTAAAAAGCCTTTCCCCAGGCTCCCTCCTCTTTTTCATCCACTGCAAAAAATCAGGAAATTGTGACTTGTTGCATCAGACGTACCCAGTCTGTTCTAGGGAGAGGGGAGGGGGGAGGAGGGAGTTAGCCAACAGCAGAAAGCTGAGAACAAAGGATTACAGGCATGGAGCTGGGTGAACGCTGTAATTAGAGCTCAAAGAGGTCAGTGGTGACTGTCAGAGGAGATAACGGGTGAGGTATTTGTAGATTAACTCTTTGTTGCCCTGTTTTGGTCTTTCATTTAGCTCTCTCCATAGGAGAAAAATGAAGACAGGAGGGAGAGCTTCAAACTGCTTTTTCATGATAAAAATGCATTTTTCGGCTAATAAACCTAATTACAAAGTTTCTTAAAATCGCCTGGACTATTGATTTCTGCAAACAAAAATTTCAGGACAGTGACACTTTAAGCTCTTAACATCAATAGATCGGCACCAGCACGGGGATGCCAGTTTTTGAACCACTGCCCAGTTCCCATGATCAGCACCGGTCTATTTTCAGTCACTGGCCTGGCTTGAATCACTGGAGGCGGGCCGACTCGCCCCCAGTGCGAGGAGCCCCCCACCCCTCTATAACACGTCTCCATTAGAATCCATGAGAATCAAAAACTAAGCTGTGATTGGCTTCTATCTGAGAAATATTAACAAATCTGGGCCAATATATCTATAGGACAATATATAGGGATACCAAGCTTACACACCAGGTCCTATTACATTTTATCTACACCCCTGCTTCTAGATAGAGGATATAGATACATAAATAGGAGATAGATAGATATATAGGATATAGATAGATAGATAGATAGATAGATAGATAGATAGATAGATCTCATACTGCAAACATACTGAAACAAGTGGATCCAGCCTGTTACAGCTACAATCTGGTTTTCAGAAGTGGCACGTTGTTTTCAGTAAAGTGTTACATTCAGGGCAGGGTTAAATCCAAGAATCAAGCACAAAGCCTTATTCTGCGTTCTATTGTTTCCTGCGTAATTTTACAGTAACCGTAATTATTTATAGTCGCCAACCTGCAGACAATTCCTGGGATAATACTTAAAAAGACTTTGTCGTGCACTTGGCCTCCCACCTTCTCCCGGGTTATCAGGTGATATGTAATTAAAAGTGTGACACAGGACTTTTAAAGAAAAGATAAGCTACTTAAAATCTTTAAAAAAGGAAACCAAAAACTTCCATTGCTATCAAATTTCAAAGAAGATCCCGTCAGTCCGCTCTCCGCTTTACACATCTTGGCAGAAAAAGTGGAGCCACATAAATTTACAGTAGCTGCTGCCATCTATAGGACGATGGCGGAACTTCACGTCGGCTTGTTAGTTTTCTCTATTGGGGATGGATAAGTGTACAAAATCTGCAAGCACTTTTCTTAACAGCAGGTGTCCTCACTTTTACTGCAAATTTACTTCAAATACATTAGTTTAAAAGCTTTTCCATGTTTTGTAAAGCAAACACTAACTTCTGTTTGAAGGGGGGGAAAAAAGTATCAAGGTGCTTTAGGGTAGCAAAACATGACCCTCGAAAACTTTGTAATTCATTTCAGTTTTTTAGAAAATGAGATTGCGGGTAATGGATGTCAATCTTTCCTGGCTTTCTGGCAGCCACTGGGAAGCCTTGCTGCTTTGCAGGTGTTAGATTAATTGGGACTGAACCAGCAAATTGGACAAGAAAACATAAATAATATATTAAGTCATCTGGATAGGAGAGCGCGGTGCGGAGGGCGCGGTAATGGGGGGCAGGGTGAGGGCACAAGATGGCAGAAATAATCATACAGGCACATAGGGCACACGGTTACGGTCTAATGATAATGCAGAGAACAGGATGTACAAGAAATAATGGACATAGAGCTTATAGTAATGTATTATGTGTGATAGGATAGATAGGAGATAGATAGGAGATAGATAGATAGATAGATAGATAGATAGATAGATAGATAGATAGATAGATAGGAGATAGATAGGAGATAGATAGATAGGAGATAGATACATAATAGATAGGAGATAGATAGATAGATAGATAGATAGATAGATAGATAGATAGGAGATAGATAGGAGATAGATAGATAGATAGATAAAATATAGATAGATATATCTATATGCTTGAAAAAGGTTGACGGAGGTCACCGAAACGTCGCATCATACTTTACTACGTTGTTTGCTGTGCTGCACGTTTTTTCTACTTTTTTTGAGATAATAAAAGAACACCAAGATTTTTCAACAAAGCTGTGCTGCGGGAAATTTTGTGAAATAGCTGATCCAGTACCGTTGTCAAGTACGTTCCGGCTGGCACGCAGGACTTTACACGTATTGGTGGTGCCGCGAATATAAGTTGGACTAGATAGATATATAGATAGATGATAGATAGATAGATAGGAGATAGATAGATAGATAGATGCTGCTGCCAGGATGCTCCAGAGCACAGGACAGAGGTAAGGTGTCAGGTGTTTGGGGAATCATCAGCCGTCAGCCTGACATAGCTATTACACGTAGTGATGCGCCCGACAATTTTAGGTCCAAACCTAAATCAATGATCAGCCGATGATTACACTCTATTACACAGAGCGATAATCGCCCAAATTGGCCAGATTCGGATTATTTTCGCTCCGTGTAATAGGGCCCTTACTTGAAAAAGACATCTGTATAAGGCTGGGTTGACACTACGTTTTTGCAATTGTTTTTCCATTGACTTCCATTATAAAAAAAGCGGATGAAAAACGGATGGAAAAAAACGGATGCCTTTGTGTGCATCCGTTTTGAACACTTTTTCTATTGACTCCATTATAAAAAAAAAAAAAAAACGATCAGTTTTTTTAACGGACACAAAAATGAGGTCCGCTTTTGTGTACGTTTAAAAAAAAAACAACCAAACAGATGCCTTTTGATCCGTTTCTCATTATAATGGAAGTCAATGGAAAAACGGATCAAAACGAATGCACACAAAAGGAATCATTTTTTTACATCAGTTTTTTGAGGGGGGGGGGGGGGGAAACGGATAAAAAAAATCATAGTGTGAACCCAGCCTAAGATGTTTTACAGCCTCTGTATACTGTTCAGCATGAATAGTGCCTTTCCGGATGTGTAAGCCGCTTACACCACAGGCACTAATACAATCCCACACCATCAGAGATGGAGATAACAAGCTGGATGGTCCCTGTCTTCTTGAATCCATGGTTTCCAAAAAGAATTTTAACATATTTTATTAACTGATCACTGAACAGTTTTCCATTTTACCTGAACTTTGGCTCAGAGAAGATTCATCAGAGTCAGGATCATGGTGACATATGGCTTCTTCTTTGCATTACATAACCTTAAAGCGATTGTTTGAGCAGGGGGGAGGAGTTTAAACAAATAACATCTACTTACCTCACAAGCTTTTGCACTGAAATGATGCCGCTTGTGTCATCGATATGCAACCGCATCCAGGTTAACTGTGTAGCGCAGGCACTGAACAACTATCAATGGGGGTTCTTGGTAACGGCATCACGCCGATCAGCAATTATATTAGTCCAGAAAACAATGAAAAAGGAATATGTTCCCCAAAATGGTGTCGATAAAAAATAGAACTCGTCCCACAAAAAACAAGCCCTCATAAAATGGCAAACTTTAAAACAATAAAAAAAATTATTATTAAAAAGTTATGAAAATTAGATTAAAAAAAGTTCTTACCCACTGATAATGTTAAAAAAAAAAAAAAAAGGTGATGAAAATTCCTGAGATCCTTAACACCAAAATAGCTTCAGGTTAAATAGCCTTAAAAAAAAAAAAACAGACACACACAGGATATATACTTACTAGAGATGAGTCCATCCGAACCCGAACGCTCGGCATTTGATTAGCAGTGGCTGCTGAACTTGGATAAAGCTCTAAGGTTGTCTGGAAAACATGGATACAGCCAATGACTATATCCATGTTTTCCACATAACCTTAGAGCTTTATCCAAGGTCAGCAGCCACCGCTAATCAAATGCCGATCGTTTGGGTTCGGATGGACTCGAACCCGAACCCGGTTCGCTCATCTCTAATACTTACCATCCCGGTGACTATCGCCATTTGAATTTCCCGCCGGCTGTGTCCCCGCCATCTTTGTCTGCCGTCCTCATTTGCGGGTCCGGGTGCAGTGTATGGGAGAGAACACATCACATGACTTCCAGCAAGCTCAGCCAATCAGGGCTGAGCAAGCTGAAAGCCATGTGATGCGCTCCAGCCATTGAAAAGGTTGCTGGTGCACATTTTCCCTTAGGACCGCCCCCTGCTGTGATGACATCGACCCAAGATGGCGCCCGGGAGAAGACGACGGTTTTTTGGTATGTTTACTTTATTTAACTTCCGGTGGAAGGGGTCATGGTTGGGAAAGGGGGGGAATGGGGCCAGACAGCTTATTAACGCACATTACAAAGTTATATAACTTTGTAATGTGTGTTAATTAAGCAGAAAAAGTAAATGGCCGCACTACCCCTATAAAGGAGAAGTCTGATTTTTTTAGCAAGTGCTGGGACGGGGGAGGCTAAAAGAAATAACAGGTTCTAACCTCCCCCGCTCCATCGCTGGTGGCCGCATACCGCCGCTTTGGTCCCTGGCCCCTTCCTGGTATGATCCTGACCCGGGTTGTGATATGTGCGGTTCACTCAATCAGTAAGTTTTTGAGGCAAGACCCCGCTATGGCAGCTGACTGGCTGAGCAGGCCGCACACGTCATGACCCAGGTCCCTGCTCAGACCAGGAAGTGGCTAGGAACTCGACGACCAGAGCGGCAGTATGTGGGCATCAGCACTGGAGCGGGAGCGAGGTAAGAACATGTTATTGCTTTTGTACTACCCCTCCCCAGCACTTAAAAAATATATATAGAAAATTGATTTGACTGGACTTCTCCTTTAATCTACAAGTGTGACTTTACCTGACCTTTAAATTAAAACCATTCCTAGTTTAGGGTTTCAGACAGATTATGGCATTAATAATGACAATACTTTACCATTCATTTAGCCCATCATTTCAGAATTTCTACAGTGTCTTCATTCCGAGAGCACTTTGTAGATACTATTGAAAAACTGTAATTTTCTCTGTGGATATAGCGCCAAATTACAATATCTACTCAAGACGAGCACTAATACTTCGCTGCCCCGAGGACAAAATGCATTTTAAATGTCTCGAAATGTATCATGAAGAAGCTCTGCCCTTTTTCTGCAGCAGATTGTAAATGTATACGGTTCTTATTTTATAATCCCTTTATGGAGACAACTAACAAGCCGCATCTTGTCTGAGCTGAAGGCCGACACTGAGCAAAGCTTGATATAGACCTGTGGAATTACTGTAAATCAACTATTTACACAGACGCTCTGGGACATTTTAACTTTTGATTTTTTTTTTTAGAAATGTTATAAAATGGTTGATCTCAAAAACAGTCAAGGTGGTCATGTTAGTTACCTTAAAGGGTTGTTCCATTAATGGGATACTCCAAGGGGAAGGTTGTTTTCAAATTATGTCAGAAAGTTAAAAAGATTTGTAAATTACTTCTATTTAAAAAGAAATCTCAAGCCTTCCAGTACTTATCAGCCGCTGTACATCATGCAGTAAGTGGTGTATTCTTTTCAGTCTGGCACAGTGCTCTCTGCTGCCACCTCTGTCCATGCCAGGAACTGTTCAGAGCAGTAGCAAATCTGTATATAAAATTTACTCTGGACATTTTCTGACATTTTCCTGGTGGCAGCAGAGAGAACTGTGTCAGACTGGAAAGAATACACCACTTCCTGCAGGACATACAGCAGCCTAAGTACTTTCTTTGCATTAGAAAAAAAATTACTTAGTGTTGTTTTTTGGACCTTTTTCTCTAGCTGTAGAGTGTCTAGGTTCCCTAGGATCTGAATAGCTAATGACTGAGGGATTCCTCGTTCATTATGAGAGCCTGATTATGGGCAGTGAGGGTTCCCGCCTGCTGATAGCTGGCCTGTGTAAATGGACCTTTATTCCCCATCATCAGATAGAAGATAATGTTTGGAGGGGGGGTATCATGTAAATCACTGTTCACAAAAAGTGTGAATTCCTGGTCTGACATAACAAGTGGTTGACAATGTAGGCTTAGGGCTTTAGTGGTTAGCATTGTTGCCTTGTGATGCTGGAGTCCAGGATTCAATTCCAGGACAACATCTGCATGGACTCGTCCAGATTCTCTGGTTTCCTCCCTCACTCTAATTGGGGACAGAGCTTTGCAAAGCGCTGAAGAATTTGTATGCACCATACCAAAATGAAGCAGGTTTAAGAATCTCTCTGCAAGCATGCAATTCTAAGGGCCGTAGCACACGGCCCAATCAATAATGTAAACGATCTGCTAGATCGGCACTTATTTACTGAGCCTATTACATAGCTCAACCATCGTGCAGCAAGGGCTGTATATATATATATATATATATATATATATATATATATATATATATATATATATATATATATATTTATTTAGCGATGTCTGTGCAGCCCTCGCCTAGTTAACACATACTGGACCACACTCGATGCTTCTGCCCGCTCCCCGGTATCTTCCAGGATTCTGCCTGGTCCCGTAGCCTCTGCGAGTACTGCAGAGCAAGCCTGTGCTGTTACACCGGCAGAAGACAGAAAGGTACCGGGAAGCATGGTCAGGTATGTATGAACTTTATTTTTTTTTTACACAATTTTCAGCCATTGATGCGAGCCCGGTGGCCGATGATTTTTAGCCAGGACCTAAAGACAGTCAATCAAAGACCGCTACCATCAGCTGATCATTGTCTTTATAACACAAAGCGATGATCTAGTGAATCAGCCTGATTTGGCAGATTATTGCTCCGTGTAATAGGGCCCTAACATGAAGCTCCAACCACCATGATGACCATCACAAATTTCGTTTCGTGTAATAGGACATGTTGAAAGGTCACGATCAGCCGATGCACAAAGTCGGCTGATTGAGATCTTTCAACATGTTGAAACATCCCAATTTTTCCAGCTGCTGTTCATCGATCTGCATAAGGAGTGGTGGCAGCAGACGCCGCCGACCTCAATAGGAAGCCAGAACGAACAGCCCCTCCCGCTGTTCCCCGCTCGCTCTCAGCATGTAATAGCACAAACAGTGCATCCTCCTACTATGGTGCCGTGTAAAACTGCCATTACTTTTTAGTCTTTTTGCAGCCAAAAGATGAGGGTCTTATATCCCAGATTTCTAAGAGTGGAAAGTGGATTTTCTAAGACTGAAAATTCTTTATAACTATTCTGCAGTGCGCTGCTGAGTTTGCTTCAAAAGTGTGCTGCGGTGTTCCCCAAAGCGGATAAGGAAGCACACAGGGAGCACTCCTATAGCCCAAAAGATTTTGTAAAAAACCACAAATACACATCATGATGTCCTTGATTTTTTTCTACCTTTTATTGTGTATGATCAAATATAGCCATTTGTGCCACCACCGTCCTTACATCCGCTACATTATTCAACTAGCAAGTACGGATATTCAATAGAAGAACCTTAGGCTCATGAGCAAAATGCAACCGTTTCAATAACATAACCTCTAAAATGGGTCTACTGAAAATCAATATAGTATCCTAGCGGAGATCTGCCTCGGCACTCGGCGTCGGCTGTAGCAAATGGCTTTATTCAGAATAAAAAAAGATCACTTCTGACTGACCTGTGAGGATTTTAGTAGGAAATAATGAACAGAAAAATGCCCTGTGCACAGATCCTATGTGTAATGTGTATTTTAAACCCATAGGTAAGGACTCTGCCGCTATTATAAGGTTTCACAACATTAACGCATGTGATAGAGTATAATAAATTTATTAAATGGAATACTAAAAAAAGCAACAAAAGGTATTACATACACAATAAGGTACCGTAAGGGCCCTATTACATGGAAATATTATGGTGCCAAAAATTGTCATATCGTTCGAATTTAAGCGATAATCTTTCCATGTGTATGCAAGGAACAATCAAACAACTAAAAACATTTTTTCATATGCCGTTGATCACATCTTTTAAGCTGACCGTAAAATCATTTTTATTCATTCGTAAATCTTTCAATGTATGTACACATCGTTCATTCGTTATTAAGGTTGTGTGTATACTAGAGTATATGAACGATTGTAACTAAAAACTATGGAACCTTGTATTTTGGTGAATGATTTGAGGTAATTCGCAAAACCACTCCTTTGTGTTAGTTTATCGTTAATAAGAGAGAATGAAAAATTCCCATGAAACAGGGCCATCGACAATCAGCTGAACGCTCATTTCTAACTTGTTTAAAAATCATTATCCGTCAACCGCAAATCTCCCAGTGTAAAAAAACTGCCTAACCAAAAGGGTTTAAATTGTTTTTTCTGCCCGCCAAAAATTGTAAAGCTGCCTAGTGACAGGAACACTTTTAAGGGGTATTCCACTAAATTTTTTCTTTCTATATGCTCATGCACTTGTAAAGAATACAAACAGCCTTGTCTTTGCTTTTTGTGCTCCTACAGGGTCCTCCCTACATCATCTTCGGGTCCCAGCAGAATTATCCCAACTCCACTTCTGAGACTGGTTGAGAAGGCTGTCACAGGCAGAGCCACAACCAACGATTGGTTGAGTGGGCTGCCACCCCCGAGACAAGTCCATCTCAGATGTGTACGTGGGATTGTTCAGGCGGCGGGACCCAAAGATGATGTAGGAGGACACAGGCGGAGAGCAGAAAGATAAGTACAAGCTGTTTGTTATGTTCTCCCCAAAGACAGCAGCATATTGAAAGTTACATTTGAGTAGAATACCCCTTTAAAGAGGATGAACCATCAGGTACATCCTCTTTAAGCTGAAGCCACTGATCGAACGGCGCCGGCACGAGGAAGTCGGTGCCGTGGTCCGTTTTTCGGACCGAGGCCTGGTTCCTCTGCACGGCGCCGTTCTATGCAACGGAACCGGCCGGTGCTCAAGCACTGTAGGCCAGCCGGCCCACCCCCAGTGTGAGGGAATTCCCTCCCCTGTATGACGCGGCTCCATTCATTCTAAGGGAGCCGCCTCATACAGGGGAGGGAATTCCCTCCCACTAGGGGCGGCCCGGCCGGCCTCCAGTGCTCGAGCACCGGCCGGTTTCGGTGCATAGAACGGCGCCGTGCACGGGAACCGGGCTTCGGTCCGAAAAACAGACCACGGCACTGGCTTCCCCGTGCCGGCGCCGTTTGATCAGTGGGTTTAGCTTAAAGAGGATGTACCTGGTGGTACATCCTCTTTAAGGTCTCCTCAGTGCTACACCTCCCTCCATATACCTAACATCTCCCAAACTGTCTCCCATCCCATTACTCTCCCTGTTGTTCAGCATGCCCTCTACTTCTTGCACTTTATATGTTTTCATACACAACTGTGGCTGCAAACCGGCTCACATGCATTCATGTATACTACTCTATGGCTAAACCACTGTACAAACCAGGCACTTCTACCTTTTGGTCACCCCTATTTCTCTGTAGACTATAAGGGTACTATTATGCAGGCAATAAAGGCCTGATCAAAATTGTAAATGACCGCCAAACTGCTAGATCGGCGCTCGTTTATTGAGCCTATTACACAGCCTGATAATCGTTTAGCAAGGGCTGCCCGGACATCGTTAGTGATGTCCCAGCAGCCCTTGCCTAAACAGTTACAGGTGTTCTCCTGCGCTCTGCTTGCTTCTGAGTCCCGGGGCTACAGCTTCAGAGAGGTCTGTCTGAGCTGACAGGCCTTTCAACCAATCACTGACCTGGACAACTGCGGCCACTGATTGGCTGAGCGGCTTGACAGCTCTGAAGCTGCAGCTGTAGTGCCGGGACGCATACAAAGCACAGGAGAACACCAGGAACACGGACAGGTAACGGATTAACTGTTTATTCAATCGTCAGTCGCCGATGATTTTATCTCTGGACCTAAAGAAACATCTAGCCGATGATTGTTTAAATGGCTAATCAATGTCTATATTACACAGAGCGATAATTGGGAATATCTATTATTATTACTATAAATATGATAACTATTATTATGCTTTTCTAAAAGAAGTCAAACCTTAAAAAAAAAAAAAAAAAAAAAAAGAGAAAAAAGATAGGAAATGCAGGCGGTTCCATTTTATCTCGTGCTTGATACCTTTCTACAAGGATTGGATGAACAAGTACCAAGCGACTCGTAAAACAAAAGACCCTCAACAAACATGACTTCATTTCAGTGGTGTTTTCTGTTTCAGACTGATTGTTGTTAACAAGTACAGCAAACCGTTAGGAGACGCCTGCCTCGCAGTATCAGTTTGACCTAGCTTCTAGTGGTTAATGGTCCCCCAGGCTAAAAGCGAAAGCTGATCTATCAGACTTACATTAGCATAGAATAACACTGAATGCTTACTGATGTGCATGCAGTGTAACTACCACCCCCGGCACCCAGCTTAGTCCATTATTTTCATTTTATCTCAAGTCATTTGTATGGTTGTCTGCCCCAGTTAAAGCAATGGCAAAGACTGGTACTTAAATGAATTTGTGAAAAAAAGTCAAATGCCCTCTGAACTTCAAACAGTTCCCTAACACTGCTTTCTGCCATAAAATACGCCCGTACCTTTGGTCTATTTAGAGACTGCATCAAGAATGATTTTAAGTAAAGAAAAATCACAAAGGATTCTATTCAGGAAAGCAAAAGTGTGAAGATTCAATGATTTTTGTATGTGTCTAAGAATGTTTCCCAGCTCTGTTATAGGATATAATTCATATATAATAAACACCTATATACATAATAAATTATAATATTATTTATATATATATATATATATATATATATATATATATATATATATATATATATACATATACAAATAATCACTCAGGATCACTCAGACCTTCTGGGACCATCATTATCTATTTAGTTTATGTAACCAGAGTCGGAAAAATTCAAATATATTCTGATTTCCAGTTTTTTTAATTTAAGAAAAATGATATATATATATATATGTATGTGTGTATATATATGTATATATATATATATATATACACCTATATATATATATATATATATATATATATATATATATCTCATTTTTCTTAAATTAAAAAAACTGGAAATCAGAATATATTTGAATTTTTCCGACTCTGGTTACATAAACTAAATAGATAATGATGGTCCCAGAAGGTCTGAGTGATCCTGTCAATCACAAATTTTTGATATTAAAGTAACCAAAATATATGGCAAAAGGAGATTTTATATATTTATATATTTTTTTTATTTTCTTTTACACAAAAGAAAAATTTGAGCGGTCCTGTCAATCCCACTAAATAAGATTTTTGGTATCAAGGGATCAAGGGTGCCTTCACACACACCGGATTTCACCTCCTCCCCGCTCTGGCTTGCTTCGGGGTTCCCGGCGTCTGCTGGTCCTGCTCAGCTAATCAGTGCTCTGCCCCGCCGCAGACACTGATTGGCAGAGTAGGACGTCCTGCCGAGAACCCCTGAAGCAAGCCGGAGCAGGGAGAAGGTGATGTATGCTCCTGCCGCCAGGGGGTTAACTTACATACACGCAGCAGGATGTCAATCCCGCTGCAAGTATGCTTTCTCATAGGGATGCATTGACACTGGATCCGGTGTGTGTAAAGGTACCCTAAGGAACTAAAATGTATTGTAAAAGGATATATATCACAAAAAAAAAATAAAAGTAATATGATTACTGACTGCTCTCATTTGGAATACATATTAATATCTCATAAAGATAAGCTCAACACATCTTCTCATCATAAGAGGCTCCCACTTTCCACTATAAGCCAAGTCGTTTAAATGTCAGCCATGTAATACTAACTGAACCTCCCCTGCAGCCGCCATGTTGGCTCGTATCGGAAATTTCTTCTCACTAGTAGTGATGAGCGGACTTGTCAAACTGTTTGGGTTTACCAATAATCTTCTTATGTTAATGCCCAGAATTTGACTTTTGGCGTCTGGAAAAGTTGGATGTTGCCCTAGGTCTGCAAGGAAAACATGGATACAGCCAGATATCCTGAACAGTTCGGCATGTCTGCTCATCACTACCCACTAGTCAAACAATTCTCTTTAGGCCTGAGTCATATGGGTGAGTTTTGCCTGCATACATGCATCTGTCTTATGCTGCGTTTACACGAAACGATAATTGGCCCGATCGTACGATCAACGATGTCGGAGTAAGGATTTTTTTTCATAACGATCAGCGTTTAGACGGTACGATATATCGTACGGAAAAATCGTTTTGCGATCGTTTTAAGATCGCCCGCCCACAGCCTGGCCCCCCGCTCATCCGCAGCCCCCCTGCGCCCACTCAATCGCCACCCTCGCCGCTCCGATCGCCACCCCCGCCGCTGCCCCGATCGCCCCTGCCGCGAGCATACCTTACCTGCTCGGCAGAGCGGGTGTACGAAATTCCCGGTTCCCCTCTTCAGTGCATTGATTGGCTGAAGAGGGGAGCCGGGAATTTCAAACAGCACCTCTTCAGCCAATCAGTGCACCTCTTCAGCACTAATTGGCTGAAGAGGAGCAGTTTGAAATTCCCGGCTCCCCCTTCAGCCAATCAATGCACGGCAGCACTGATTGGCTGAAGAGGAGCAGTTTGAAATTCCTGTCTCTAATCTTCAGCCAATCAGTGCTGCCGTGCATTGATTGGCTGAAGAGGGGAGTCTGGAATTTCAAACGGCTCCTCTTCAGCCAATCAGCAGGTAAGGTATGCTCGCGGCGGGGGCGATCGGCGACAGGGGGGGGGGCAATCGGAGTGGCGGCAGCGGGGGCGATCGGAGCGGTGCGGGTGGGGATGGCGATTGAGCCGGCGCAGGGGGCTGCGGATGAGCGGGGGGCCGGGCTGCGGGCGGCCGGACTTTCGCGACGACTGTTTACACGGAACGATCTGCTAATTTTTTGCGAACGACGAATGAGGATTTTAGAACATGTTGTAAGATCAAAATGAACGATTTCTCGTTCGTCATTTGATCGTTCGCTGCGTTTACACGTACAATTATCGTTCAGGTTTGATCGTTATCGTGCGAATTCGCACGATAATCGTTCAGTGTAAACGCAGCATTACAGACACAAGTCTCGGCCTGATAGGTGTTAGCCCGGGCCATCAGACCTTAGGTCAGAACGTGACTTGTATCAGTAATATGGATGCATATACACCTTCTTAAATCACAGCTTACACAGCAGGTCGCCTTGAGCTGATGAGACCTGACGATCGTGGAGGGTCGTGCAGCTCGGAGCGCCCATAATCAGCTAGAATTGTAAGAGGGATCTATAATCTTTTTTTCTGTGTAACTTGCTCATTAAATTTACATTCATTGTCTACGACAGAATGTTTTAATGACTTGGGACTTCGTTCACATACTGTACCTCCTGGTGCCATGGAAGAGAATGTCCAGACAACCTTCAGATTTATACTTTAGGTAATTGAAGGGGTTATTCTGGGATGAAAGTAGATTCACATAGAGCCCAGGTGATGCCAAAACAAAAATAAAGCCACATACTTGCCTAGATCCCACAGTGCTGAGGTTCTGACTGCTATCAATTGGGTTTGTTCACCCAATAATGGCTACAGTGGTGACATGACTTCAGACAACTTCTAGAATTTCCAAACAACCTTATGAGTTATATTTTGGGTAGTCACTGCTGTTGTCGAGGGTTAAAAATATTTTTTTTACAAAGGGCCAGGTTGGTGCCAAAAGAAAAAATAATAAAGCATACTCACTTACCCTGATTCCACAGTGCTCCCATTCTAACAGCTCTCAGACACCGGTTCTCTTGGTTTCTTCCTGCTTCCAACGAAATCCTATTCATGCAAGAGCTGCCCGTAAAGCCAATCGATTGTTAAAAAAAGTGACCTACCACAGCTAGTGATTGGCTGAGTCGACACATCATTAGAAGTGGGAAGGAGCCAAGAGCCTAGAAATTGAGGCAATAGTGGCAGATTGGGGCAAATGAGTATGCTTTATTTTTTATTTTGGCAGTGCAGATTTAAAGTTTAAAAAAAATTCATCAAAGTTCCATACAAAAGTTGATATTTTCAACATTTTTTAGATAAAAATTTGTAGTGATCATTAGTAAAACTGCACCCTCCTGTCTGGATCATATTCTACTTTTGTCTCCAAAAATGTAACAGATATTGATATGGGAATTAGATCTCCACTTGGCTTAAAATAATGTATGGTTCTAACCAAAAAAAAATCATACATAAAAGGTCCTATGCAAGGAAATATTTAACAAAAAGACCCTTCCACTTCTTTATTATTCTCAATGAACAAAAATTTTTTAAGGAAGTACATAACAAAAGATTAATTTAAAAAGTAAAAGTCATGAATTTACAAAAAAGTCCCCCTTAAGCCCAGCCATTCAGGAGCAGAACAAAATAGTACAAACAAAAGCGTATAGTAAGCATTTAGTGGCTCTGTAAGAAAAAGGATTTACGGAGAAAGTAGATTCTTCAGAGAGTTTAAAAGAGACTGGATAAGTGCCTATTGGGGAGAGGATTGAAATTCCATCCTCAGTCCAAGACCAGTAGTCTGGTAAGTATGAATGACAAGACATAACCAGAAAAGGAGGTAAAACTGGGGTCACAGCCAGGATAGAGAAGATGCCTGGAGGAGTATTGTGAAACACGAGATTAAATGTCAAAGGCTACTGGTTTAAAGGGGAAATATATTTATCCCATTATTAAAGCTCTTGTTTCCTTTTTTACAGAAATGCACAAAGTTGGATTTACAAACTTTAATTATAGGTGCAGGATAATGTCCCTGCATGTTTAGAGAAAGATGCCATAATTCATTTCAACCTCTTGACTTGAGTTCAACCTTTTCAAGGACTCATTACATCATCGATCTGCAATGGCAGAAGGGTGTTTTAATTCCTAATTCCTTAAAAAATAATAAAGTGTGTATATATATATATATATATATATATATATATATATATATATATTTATTAGGGAACTACAAGATGAAACACCCTTCTGCCATTGCAGATGAAAAATGTTTAGGGGTGCCATTAAAAAGTATTAAAAAATCTTCTCTCTTTTTTTTTTTTGCTATTTTTGTCATTTGTTTTTGTACACAAAAGTGGAAACAATCTAGTACATAAAACAGCAAAAACAATCACACTAGGACAAAATCGTAGTTCGTTATAGTACCAGAAAGGATCCAAAAACATCACAGAGAACATAAGAGATATAAATAAATAGCTGGAATGTTAAGGGAGACAAAAAAAGTTGTAGCCATTGGTATTAATGTAGGATGACACTAGAGGACTTTGTGGGATGAAAGGGTTATGTAGAGCTTATTCAAATTTGTAGGTATAATATACCTTATGTTAGGGTCAAAAACGGCCACGGCGTTAGGGTTATGTGTAAGTAAATACAGCAGCAGGTCAGACAGGTCTAAAAGGGGACGGGACGGGGAGTGCAGCCTTTCCTTCTGTATAGATGTTCTGATAGATGTTCCTTTAATTCTAAATCTTACTTTCTCTTATTACGTAAATGAAGCAATCTAAAGCACTGGGTGATCCTGTAGCTTCAATTCACCAATATGCCCAACCATCGGCTCTTGCAGGATGCATCCATATGAATATTCATAAAGGCTTTCTGTAGCGATATAACTCTGTGCCGCCACTCACTGTAGAGTGCGGTTATGAACATTCATTTGCCGCCACGTACCTACTACTGTAGCAGTCGGAGCGGCTGCTATTGGGCCTGCAGCATCAGGAGGGCCCAGTGGCCTGCTCCTGCAATAAACTGGGCCTCCTAACCTGAAATCATTTGCAGCTCACGGTGGTCAAAAGGGCCTCCCGCGTTCTACAAATGTCCCTTTAAGCGCTCCTCAGGAGTGCTTGCAGTTAAGCAGTTACGACTACACTTGACAGCTTAGCGGTCACTCAAAGGTGCCCAATAAAGGTTTGGCTATGGGGCCCAGCCATTTCTAATTACGCCCCTGTTTATAGGTAAGGCAGGAATAGGCAGAAGGTAGGAGCAGTGCAGTTAGGGCTACAGTGCCCTGACCCACCTCATTTATCATTAATGAGGCAGCGTATCTTCTAAATAAAAGGTATGGCCACACTCCTCGCCTTATCAGTAGCAAGGGTCAGTCTCGACCTGCTGTTAGATCAAACCTGTAGGTAAATAACCTTAGGAAAAAGATGGACAGTCATCACAGTTTGAAGGTCTCTGAGGCCTTGCCAAAGTAGAGGGTATAAGTAAAGTAGCTCCAACAACCCTGCCCCCTCTGTCAGAGATAAAGCATGGACCACCATGGGGCTTAATGGGTTTGGTTCAAAAAGTTGCTACACATTGAAGGAGCCCCACGGGTGTGGAGGTAGTGTAGGGTAAAGAAAACACATGAACTTTTATTGCAAAATTAGTGCCAGAGGCTAAAGAGAAAGACTGGCTAATGGGAAGTAGACTTTTGGGATCATGGTCACCACCCTCAAGGATCTAGAGAATCATTATTTTTGTCCTTTATGCATAACTCTATTTTAAAAACATTGATACAACTATTTTAGGTAGACCCTTAAAAAAGGCAATGTATTAAATAATACATACCAAGTAAACATTACTTTTCTCCTTCGACATGGTCTAAAGGCTACCCATTGTGTGGGAAAACAAGAGGAAAAGTACTTTACAAGTGCATTCCTCTGTTGCCGCCGGACCTTATAATGTGCTTGAGCAGCGATGATTTAAAGAGTACAAGAAAACCAAGGCACAAAATGTTTCCTACATGACGTCTATGATACAAATTTCTTTAAACTGAACTGAAATCCACTCTCCACACTAAATAAGATAAAAATTATGCCACTAGCTGAATTTCATTGCCAACCTGTCAACATGAATTTCTTCTTCTTAAAAATAGCTGTTCATTACATTCAGTAATAGCCTGTCAAGCCACTAGCATTCCCAACCTATATCATACACACAAGCAATTGGGCAATGTGCATTATTATGGTTACATTACTAGCATTCCTTACAGAACCCTTGGGCTAATTTAAGACAAAAAAAGGGAGAAATAAAAAAGGGTAAAAGGAAACACAGTGATACAAACAACTATGGAAGAGCCGCGTAGTTTCATTAATGAGTAGATGCTTGGGTCTTGATTTTAAAATATAAAGGTGGGTCAAGGACTCGTCACATGAACAAATTATATAACAAAAAATTATAAAAAAAAAAAAAAATTATAAAAAATTTGGACCATGTGTTTGTATTAAAAAACAAAACAACAGTAAAAGAACTATGATAAAAATGTATGCAATAATTCTTATGGAGCTTATACACGCATAAGCGTTCTAGAAATGGGAGAACTTGCTGAAAGTTCATGGATACAGCCATAGGTAATGTTTACACTATGTAAGTTTCGTAATAATCACAGCCGTTGCAACAACGGCAGTGATTACTACGGAACTTACGTAGTGCTACCTTCTAAGGAATCCTGACCGGAGTGTATACACATAGTATACACTCCGGCAGGGATCCCTAATGCAGCCGCAAAAAAATGACATTCAATGAATAGCGGCCGCAGAAAACATGTCAGTGCACACAATGTAGCATGCAGCTCCGGTCGCACGCTTCATTGTGTGCAGCGGGGAATTCGGATGTGGGCACACACTGATGCGCCCACTGCCCAATTCAGCGGCAGTGAAGATCAGCCGCCAGGTACTGCAAAACTGGCCGGGTCACGAAATGGCCAATGTCTTACTACGTGGGAACATGGCGATAGGCTGTATGCAAGTTTTCCAGGTAGTCCTCAGACTGTATCCACCTTCTACAGACTGCTGGATTAAAATGCTGATTGTTCAGCAACTTTTCTCATCTCTAGTACTATCTAATGTATATGGGACAAACATTTTGGATCAACATGACCAATCTTAAAAAGACTCTGAGCCCACAATCTGCCCACCCCAAACCGCATATACCTTCGGATAGCTGCTTTTAATCCAAGATCTGTCCTGGGGTCCGTTCGGCAGGTGATGCAGTTATTGTTCTAAGAAACAACTTTTAAACTTGCAGCCCTGTGCCAAGCTGGCGTGGCCTAGAGTGACTGTGCATTAGGCTGGCAAAACCTCTCTGTCCCTCCTCCATCCCCTCTTTATCGTTGGGAATGGTCCAGCCAGGTATTTTTCTATTCATCAGCTGTGTGAAAACTGCAAATGGGCTGAATCATTAGGGCACCTGTGCACTTTTCACTGCAGAAAAATTCTGCCAGTGTCATTCAGAATCTTATAAAAGATTTAGAAAACAGCTAAAATTTCGTAGGTACATAAGGATTCAGACTAATTGATATGACACTTATTATGACACTTATTTAGTACTATGGCCTCCAGGATTTAAAAAGAACAGACAGTGAACGGGGAGCAGCGGGAGGGGCTGCCCAGACGATCCTTAGATTGTCCAGGCTGCCCACTGAAGTCAGCGCCAATGTGCCGCCGCCATTCCTATTACATGGGCCAACGAGCAGCAGACAGTCACTGACATGATGTAATTTTTCTACATGTTAAAAGACCATGATCAGCCAACTTTGGACATGTCGGCTGATCGTGCTCTTTTAACATGTACACCAAACGCTTATCGTCCGGAACGGCAGGTATTTGGCAAAAACACAGGAATTCCGACCAGTACAGAGAGTCACGGCTCAATGTGTCCATCAATCACATGACTGACTTCTCTCTGTGAGCGCTCAGATGGCCTGGGATATACAGGACTTCCTGTTTTCTGTTTTTTTGAAAAAAAAAAAAAAAGTCAGAAAACATGAAGTGCCGTGTTTTCCATGATAACTAAAAAATAAAAAAAATAATGAATGTAAATTGCAAACTCGCTTTATATCACATCGACTGTTGATTTAGATTTTGTAAGTTATAACGACAGTGACACTTTAAGTGAATGCCGGCTGACCAGTATTTAAAACGGGGGGGCTAAACAATCGAGAGTTACAGCAGTAGCCAGGTCAATGCCATGATATATACATAGACAAAGCATTCCAAGACATAAATGTGCATTGATATAATCACATCTGTATATTGAATATGTGTGAACATAGAATATGATGTGACATTTTCTATGGCCTTGCATTATCTACATACCAGTACATTACCATACACTATTATCCCGATATCTCATTCTTCATATACTGTAACCTCATCCTTGATATCTTTACATACCGGAACATCATCCTTGATATTAATACAATAATAGGCATGTGATGTAAAACCGAGACGGTAACTCGATCATCATCTGTAACCCATCTTCAAGGTCCTATATTACAATTCCTTTACGTTAAATACTGTACAAGAGAAGCAGTCCCGGCCATTTATGAGACATCCCGGAATTTACTCAGTATCGCTTCTGAGTAAAGGTCTTACAATATGAGAATGGAATAAACTATGGTGATAAAATAATCCATATGTATCTATGAATGGTCTTTTCTACAGTCTATTTCTGACGCAAGCAATAAGATTATTCGACTGGTTATATCCACCACTAAATTTTCCATTTTATAAATTTTAGACATTTTAAACAAGCCGGAATTTCAGTTTCGCAGTTTCTGAAATACCTGAACAAAACTTGTCAAACTGATTTTCTCTAAAGTGTTCAGTGACCGTAAAGATCGGCTTCAACACAGAAGAAGGTTACTGTGCGAGCAGCTCCTAAAGATCTTATATGGCCTAATACCTCCTCTTTAGATAGTCTGTAAATTGTGACAGGAAGTTTTCTGGAACCCTATGAGACCGCTGCACAAGTGATCTGAAATCTGCGGTCAACTGTGCTTTTTCCTGTTAATGTATACGGTGTATGAGAGAGATGGTAAAGGGGTATTCCCATTTGGGATATTTATGCCATATATGTGACCGGTAGATGCAGATCACACCTCTGGGACCTAAACCTATTCCGAGGTTGAGGGCATTCTGACCTCCTCGTTGGCCTCCTGAAACCAATGAAGCAGGTCAGGATGTAAAAAATAGTCAAGCTGGATGTTTTACACAGTTGGTATAAGTCCCGATAAAGAAAAAAAAACAAAAATACGTATTTTTTACATATAGGGTAATATGATTTAGAACAGTTATGCTCGGTATCTGACGGTTCAGATTTAGGGTGCCACACACACCGGATCCGCTGCGGATCCATTGCCAGCTCTTTCCTATGAGAATACATACTCTCAGCGGGATTGACATCAAGTTATACCCCCGCTGGCTGGAGCATACATCACCTCCTCACCTCCTCCCCGCTTCGCCTTGCTTCGAGGTTTCTGGCATCTTCATTGGTGGTGGTGCACAGCTGGTGGGGGGTTAACTTACATACTTACATATGGATGTCAATCTTGCTGTGAGTATGTATTCTTATAGGAAAGAGCTGGCAATGAATCCGCAGTGGATTTCGCTGCAAATTCGCAACATGAAATCTGCTGCGGATACGGTTTGTGAGAAGGCCCCCTAAAGGGGTAGTGCGGCGCGCGCAAAAAAAAAAAAAAATACAGACACACAAAATATATACTTACTATCCCTCCGGTGACGATCGCCATTCGAATTTCCCACCGGTCACGTTCCCACCATCCTGCTTAATTAACACACAGCAAGCTTAGCCAATCAGGGCTGAGCAAGCTGGACGTCATGTAATGCACTCCAGCCAATGAAAAGGCTGCCAGTGCGCATGTGCACCAGAAGCCTTTTTATTCTCCCATTTACCGCTGTGGAAGACAGTGAAGAGGAAGGAGACCATTACCGCCCCCTGCTGTGACGACATTGACCCATTCACGGGATACAGAACAAAGCTACTGGATATTACTAGGAGAACAGAATAGAGAGAAAGAGGGACAGCAATGACCCTGGAGATTGTTTTCATTTCATGACATTCGACTGATTTATAGAAAAGGCGTAAAAAAAGGATAAAACATAAATATTCTACTGTTCAAGGTTCACAATATGAATAAAGAAAATAAAATGGTTTGAAAGTATTATTTTATCCTTGTAATTGAAGAAATTATGCAAGTTTTCTAACCATGTATAAAAGAGATGAATATCTCTAAACATATTTTGACTTCTATGCTGATCTGTGATGCCTTGCTGACCCCTGTATATGTACTTTGTAATACTGATGGTGGATGATTTACCATGGGGACTGTTGGCCGTGCACTGTGCCCAGGTGAGCTGTATCCTATCTATGTGTCCTGAGGTTAGTAGATCATTGGGGTAAGGAAAGGACTGGAAGACTAAGTTGGACACAGTAAATTAGCGAGATGGTGAGACTGGGGTTCAACTGGTGGCCACTAGAAACGATAGAGGTGTTTACTGCAATATAAGACTATTTGCACAGGTGACACTTGGTTATGGGTTAAAATGTAAGGGACTGTATATATGAAACCACCTATTGGCTACGTTTTTAAAATGAAGTCCGTCATTTCGTGGTTTGGCTGCCTGTCAGTGGCGGCTGTCGGTACATGATTCTAGTTTAGGTGACTGATTGCCCTTTGGATGTGTCTTTAATTGAAAAGACCATTGAGTTTAATAGTAAAAACGGTTAAAGGATGGTGAAAAAAGAAAAACTGTGTGAACAACTGAAAAAAATAATGTCCATTATTTTGCACAAGATGTCCGAATATAATGGTCATGATCATTATTTTAACGTCCGCGCAGACAACATCCATCATTTAATACACTGTGTGCATTGGACGTCCTTCTTTCCATTGACATCAATGCATTCCATGGAGATGAATTAAAATGCAAAAATGACAGACGGCTTTTCAAATAGAAAAAGCGGACGCTTTTTCACTTTTTCTTTTACTTTGTGTGAACATAGCCATTTAATAAAAGAAAAGAAAAGGCCGTTGTGTCATAGCTAAATAACAGATTTGAGTCAAGTTTCCCGGCACAATTATGTTTTTATGTTCGCAGAAAATCAATTAAAACGCAAAATGTCAACTTGCTTAAAAAGCAGGAAAATTACTTTAAATTTTCCAAGCTATTGTTCTATTTAAATTTTTACTAAATATAATAAAAGGAAGGTCAGTTGCTGAAACATACGGAACAAAAGAGCTCTGCATCTGCATCGGAACGCTAAGCCTTGCTCTCTCAATGACAACAATACGCTATTTAATGGTAATCTTTTTATTTCTCTTCCCATTTTCCCGTTGTGACTTGTAAGATTACCTCGCTGTGTTATTCCGATTTCACGTTCTACGGGGACAACATCATTAATTTGTTACAAATCATGTAATCAGATAATATTTACTGCAGTTTGACAATGCAGACAGTCGATAAACAGGGAGCGCAAGCTCGTAATGGGAATGGACTGTGCCTGGGGCAGGTATGCATAATCGATATTTCACTCTGATGGTTCAATTTCACTTTTTTAGGCTATACAACATCTTTTGATAGCTGAAAAGGATTCAGTATGAAGCGCTATTTACAAAGGCATAAAAGGAGACAAAGAGCTGAAACGAAACCATTTGCCCACAGCGTGATTTACAACACATGGCTTTTACCTAAGGCTTAGGGATGGAAAAAAAATATATACACACACACACATATATATATACGGCAAGACAATCGGTATTGTCATGTTATCAAGCAAACTGGGTAGAAGGCTGCTTTATATTCTGCAAATAGAACAATTGAATGATTGGGAATTGTGTGCTATTACAGCCCATACAACGTTCGCTACAGAAATCCTCGATCTCAGTCCAAGTTCAGGTACTTGCACTGGGGAAATGTAGAAATCCAACACCTCTCAAGGTAGAACAAAATAATTGTTTATGAATATTCATTCCTCCAAAACTCAGGAAACATTTGGGAGGCTCGTATAGTAGTCCACCAGTATTTTCTCTTTAACTTAAAATGGTTTGTTGGAGTTTACAAAAAAATTTGACCTTTTTGAAACTGAATCCCTCTTGTCTATGCAATATATCTAAAATTGCAATTCAGCCCCAAGCTATAGAACATAGAGCCCATTAAAAAGAAGGGCACTTTTCTTAGAAGAAATGAGCCTTGATATATTTACTCTTAGGGTAGCTTCACACGTTACGTATCCGCAGCGGGTTTTTCCGATGCAAATTTGCAGCAAAATCCACTGCAGATACTTCCCTATTTACTTCAATGGGCTGACATATTCGCAGCGGGATGACAATGAATGGGCAAGTACCCACAGCGGATTTCGCTGCGAATTTGCAGCAAGAAATCCAATGCAGATACCCAAAACACCCTCTTTGATAGGGTTTTCCAGATACTAAAAGGGAATCAATTATTTAAAGAAAAAAGCTGTAAAGCTAGGGAAATGTGCCGATGTATCACCCAGCACACTTCCCCGACATGTTCCTATACCCGGCGTATCTGCCCAGTATTATGTGAAGACTTGCTTTTGTAAACTCGCACTTTCTATGTAAATCAACCCCAACTAGATCTGGGCAGTGTCCTGTTATCAAGTAGTCACTGTCCCCTGGGTGTTTCACCTCTGTAATGGCGCCCCATGTGATTCAAAGTACTGTGCTGCTGTTAGGTCATCCAGAGGCGGGTCTTCCCTCATGTCTGCACTCTGATGATGTCATTACAGCGCACTAGCATAGTATAGCGGCTACTATCCGTGCTGTACTGCGCATAGACGCCATAATGAATCACGCCCAGAAGAGCGCCATCACAGCACTGGAATGCACAGAGGACAGTGACTACTTGAGGACACCGACCAGATGACTAGTTTAGGCTGATTTACATAGAATGCTAGTATTCTGGAATTAAGGGCACTCTATAAATAAATAATAATGCACAAGTTTACAAAAGTCCATTTTTCCAGACGGGGACGCAAGGGATAGGAACATGTCTACGAAGTGTGCTGGGTGAAGTATCCGCACATTTACCTAGTTAGGCCCCGTTCTCACTGAGCAAAGCTAGCGGAATTCCGCGACGGAATTGTCCGCCGCGGAATGCCGTTAGCCTCCCGCTCATAATGGGAGTCTATGGGAGTCTGTACGCGCTGAAGAATGAACATGTTCATTCTTCAGCGCGGACAGGGCAGGAGCGCGCGCCTCCCATAGAGTCCCATTATGAGCGGGAGGCTAACGGCATTCCGCGGCGGACAATTCCGTCGCGGAATTCCGCTACCTTTGCTCAGTGGGAACGGAGCCTTAGAGGCGGGTTGTTTACTGATTGGTTCCCTCTAAACAAATGTTCCCTTTTTTTTTTTTTTTTAACCCTTTGAGGACCAGGCCCAAAATGACCCAGTGGACCGCGCAAATTTTGATCTTAGTGTTTTCGTTTTTCCCTCCTCCCCTTCTAAGAGCTCCAGCACTCTCAGTTTTCTATCTACAGGCCATGTAAGTGCTTATTTGTTACAGGAATAGTTGTACTGTGTAATGGCGTCTTTGATTTTACCATAACATGTATGATGGAATTCCAAATATATTATTTATGAAGATATAAATTGGTGAAATCGTAAAAAAGAATGCAATATGGTAACGTTTGGGGGGTTCCTGTGTCTACCTAATGCACTATATGGTATTAGCGACATGACACTATTATTATATAGGTCATTCCGAACACAACCATATGCAGGTTACACAGATTCTCTAATGTTATATATTTTTTTTATGAAATCCTTTTTTTTGGCAATTAAATATTAATAAAATGGGCCTATTGTGACGCTTATAACGGTTTTATTTTTTCACCTACGGGGCTGTATGGGGTGTCATTTTTTCCGCCATGATCTCTAGTTTTTATTAATAACATATTTGTGAAGATCGGACGTTTTGATCACTTTTTAATGATTTTTTTTAATATATAATGTAACATAAAATCGGTAATCTGCGCACTTTTCCCCCTCTTTTCGTGTACGCCGTTTACCGATCACAATGACGCTTGTTATATTTTAATAGATCGGACAATTACGCACGCTACGGTATATTATATGTTTATCTATTTATTTATTTTTATATGTTTTATTTATATAATGGGAAAGGGGGGTGATTTAGACTTTTATTGGGGGAGGGGTTTTGGGGTAGTGTAATAGTGTTTTGAACTTTTTTTTTTACACTTTTGAAGTCCCTTTGGGGGACTTCTACATACATTACTTTGATTTATACACTGATCATTGCTATGCCATAGGCATAGCATTGATCAGTGTTATCGGCGATCTGCTCATTGAGCCTGCCTGTGCAGGCTCAGTGTAGCAGATCTCCGATCGGACCGCACGGAGGCAGGTAAGAGACCTCCGGCAGTCCGTTTCAACGATTGGGACCCCCGCAGTCACGGCGTTTAAGGGGTTAATGACACGCGGCAGCGCGATCGCTGTAGCGTGTCATTACCGGTGAGGTCCCGGCTGCTGATTGCAGCCGGCCCCCACCTGCTATGAAGCACGCTCCGCTCCGGAGCACGCTTCATAGCCGGAGAAACACCCAGGACGTAGGGTTAAGTCATGGGTCGTCTGGGGACAGACTTCCATGACGTAACCCTACGTCCAGGGTCGTCTAGGGGTTAAGGTGGCTGGAGCCAAGGTGTCATGCTTACTTACCTGTTCCTGTCCATTACCCACAGGGTGTAATTTTTTGCCCTGCCAGACCCCATTCTGGTCTACATGACTTGTTCTCTGCTGCTTTGGCGACCATAAATCACTGCACTGCTCTCTATGTTTCTCTATGAGACATTCAATCCAGCCTCCCATAGAGAAAGATAAAGTCTCTCCAAATCAGCAGTAAAATACAGCTGGTGTGAGACAGGGGATGCATCCCATAAAATGTAAAAGTAAAACTGACAAAAAAAGTGAGTGTTGGCCACATAAAAAAAAAAAAAAAAATCTTAAAAAAAGTAATAATAATTATATATTGCTAGGGAGGCACAGAAGGGGATTCAAGGGGATAAAATCTTATTCTTATTTTTTATGTTTTAGTGTCTACTGCTGCAAAAGTGATAGGCACACTTTAAATTAAAAGAATTATAGAAAGAAGTACAAATTAACATATAAAAACCTATAATAAAGAGTGTATGATTGGTGGAAGGAGTGACCTAGCATACAGGAAAAGCTGAAGTCTCAGGTGCGGTTTACATTTAAGCTCCATTCACTTCAATGGAACTGAGCAGCAAAACCCCACCCAAGCTGGAGACAAGAGTGGAGCTGTCTCTGGAAGAAAGTGGCCATGTTTTTGTAGCGCTGGATAACCCCTTTAATGTGCGTACCCAGGATATTCGAGGAGTTTTTCAGTATTTATTTTATTTAAAAAAATCTAACTCTGTTGCATGTTGCTTGGCAGCCAACCCTGGGGCTTCTGGGTCCAGCATCACATGACCAGTGATGTAGTAATGCATGCCAAACCTTGTCACCAACATCCAGCATGTGACCATGCGTTACTACATCACTGGTCAGGTGACGCTGGACCTGGAAGCCCCGGAGTTGGCTGACACACTATATATGCCAGAGTTTGATTTGAGTATGTGTCCTTGATTATTATGCACTGTATTTTTTTTACTCTGATAGGTAACCTAATGGATAGGGCACCATAATACCTCAACCCATAGCTCTCACAGTAGCCTTCGATAAAGGCTAAAACCAAAACATACGTCAGGGTGGGGGCCACATCTAGACTACACACTCAGCGGGGAGATTCCACTCTCCACTCAATGAATTGACAAGTCAATTCTTTAAATTGAGAGGTGCGGAGAGCAGAGGCGCACTAGGCTTCCCATTGAAAGATATTGCAGCCCGGATTCCGTAGTGTGAACAGGCCCTTAGTATCCACCGCAGGTATACTTTATGCACTTTGCCAGCTCGTTTGCACATGCCTTTAGCTTGGTCGTTTTCCTGTATTTGTATTTGGGTTTAATGCACCTTTCATGTACTGTCATATAATATATTTACACTTCTGTCATTTATCATTTATAATATAATACATGTTCCGGACTTGCAGCACCCCCCCGCTTTGTTAATCAGTCCATCTGTTGTTGGTATTTACTAGCTTGATGTTTTTAATGATTTTTGTAATTAATAAAATTCATTTCGAGCAGAATCATTGGTTTGGTATGTTTTGATAGGTGGTATACTGGAAAATCTGACAGAAATGCATGAACAGAGCCTAACAACTTCACAAACGCTAATGATTATTTTCATGTGCGAATGATCAATTCTTTTATACGAGTTTACAGTTTTGTTCTTTCAAAATAGGCAATTATCATTACGAGAAAACTCACCGACTATAATGAAAATTGATACGTGCAAACGGGCCTAGAGTCATACGCTACAATCCTCGGCATTTAATCTTTTGCACATCTTTATTCTGTTTATGATTTTATATTATTTTGATATGTTTTTTTTTTCTTTTTGTTGGAGTTGAATTTTTTTTATGCTTTAAAGTAAACTTTATAAATTGCTTCAACATCAAAATCTAAAAGTTCATAGGTGTGGTTCAAATATTTTAAAGACTGACACAATTCAAAACTGTCGCCAAGATAAGATCCAAAAATGTAAAAAAAAATACTATTTTGTAATTACTTCTAGATCAACTTTTTAATCTGCCCAAATGTTTTAAAGTGTACTTTACTCAAACTAAACTAAACTTGAAGAAAATATTTTTTGCTTTGTTCATCTAAAGTTCTTTTTTTTCCCCCTTCTGCATCTGCAAGTTGGGAATTTGTTAGTGAATCGCCAGTATTTGGTATAATTAACACAAAGGTCTCCAGAACCCAGTGACTGAAAATAATTGCTCCTCTCTTTTCTTTACCGAGTAATTTGAGGCCCAACCTAAAGATTTTAAGCTGACTGGACAAACATAAAGGACGTCAGAAATGGTGACCGCTGACAGACCATTCGAGGCACACGGAAAGGCTTCAGGCTTGATTGCTTGTAACCCTCTCATTGGTAAGATCAGCTATCAGTGAGACACAGTGTAAGTCAGCACTATTCATTGAGCCTGCTATGACCTTAAAACCATTGCTCCTGGGGCATGCTCATCCACCAATTAGTTTATGTACTCGTTGCAAATCCAATGCTCAGTAAATGCACTGGGCTCTCATTCCACAGTGTTGATGAAGTGTGTGTGACGGCTTTTTTCTTCACAACTTGACCCTTCGAACCGATCCATCTGGAACTTAAGTATTCATGCTGTTTGAGCATATCCCTCTTTACTTTCTGGGTGTTTTAACGGCAAATACTTAAACAACAAATGTTGTGTGTTCTACTCCTGAACCAGACGTTCAGTAAGTTGTGAAATTTGAATAAAAGAATAAAATAAAATAACATAGTATAGTAAGTAATTAAAAAAAAAATATTATATATATTTGTTCCAATACTGTAAAAGACCTACTTTCGTTAGGTATTTGGGGATCTGAATTTAGAGAGTGGCTTCAAAAAAGTTGTTGAGTTACTGCTTTAAGGGGGAAAAGAGTAACAAACTTACAGAAAGATCTGAGCATTTGCAGCTGCATTTAGTTTAAAGTGGGATTATCTGCAGGAAATGATGGGTGTAGACTATCTCTAGATAGGGCTGCTCTCTACAATTTTGGTCATAATTTTTTTTTTTTTTTTTATCTCTTGGTAAATTTTTTATTATGCAAATAAGGCTCAAGTGCCCAGGGGGCATTCCACAGCATGGCAAGAGTCCAGGAATGTCTAGTCCATGTCCCCATCATCTATTGACTGTTGGTAAAATTGAGTAGGTGGATGCAAGCATGACAGAGCTGTGATAAAGAGGACATGGGCTATACTTAGGCTCTTGCCATGCTGGAGAACGTCCCCTGGGCAAAAGAGTCCAGGATTTACATCTCGCCTATGGATAAAATAAAAGGCATATTCAGAATCCTTATAACTAGCCTTACTTTTCCAGGAAATTATTTACACTTCTGTTTTCTGGATGACAGGTCCACTTTAAAGGGGCTTTAAGGTGATAAAACCAATTTCCAATTAAACGATTATATACTGATAGTTATTTTAACACTTTTCTGTGCTCTTTAAAGATACTGCCAGCAGGTTTATGCTTTACTAGCTAAGGGTGGCATAAACTAGTGACAGAAAAGCTGAACAGAATGATGTATCACTTACATTCTTCTGTGCAGCTGAATCAGAGCTATTCTCCTGAATAACATGGACAGCAAGTAGTCCTCTCCATTATGTGAGTCCAACAGTCCTCAATATTCATGAGAAGCAGAAAACTCCGCCCACCAGCTGCTGATTATCTAACAGTTATCGATCCATGCTGTGTATAGGCAGTCAACTGTCAATCAGCAACTGGAGGACGGGGGGAGGGGTGTGGCAAGAATTTTATTCTCCTGCATATTAGGAGAACGGTTGAACAAAATGATGTAAATAATACATTGATCTGTTTAGCATTTCGATTAGTTTATGCTGCCCTCATTTAAGGCAGCATAAGCCTAGTGACAGATTCCATTTAATGTTTTTGTTCTGCTTCTGATACAGACTGTCTGCTCTGTTTTCTTTATTGCTCCACCTCCTGTCTGGCGTACATCCTTAATAGAGATGAGCGAACCGGGTTCGGGTTCGAGTCCATCCGAACCCGAACGATTGGCATTTGATTAGCGGTGGCTGCTGAACTTGGATAAAGCTCTAAGGTTGTCTAGAAAACATGGATACAGCCAATGACTATATCCATGTTTTCCACATAGCCTTAGGACTTTATCCAAGTTCAGCAGCCCCCGCTAATCAAATGCCGATCGTTCGGGTTCGGATGGACTCGAAACCGAACCCGGTTTGCTCATCTCTAATCCTTAAACATAATTCCTGTTCCTGCTGCACACTCTAGCTACTTGCCTAAACTCATTACAACTCTATTTACTTCTCAGCCGAGACCAGTCTAGGACTGGGTTCACACCGTATTTCTGCTGTAAAGCAGGAGTATCCATCGGCAGCCATGCCATGACATTCAAGCCATGACTAAGGGTTACCCCGAAACGAGTTGGATCATTTGTAAATGTGGATTGTGACCATCCAATAAAAGACAATATACATTGGATGTCACCTGGTTGTTGGATCCGTTCCGTTCCGATAAATGAGGAGCACTTGCTGCTGTATTCCACCATATACATTGACACTAGAGATGAGCGAACTTGCCGGATTTCTGGTTCGTATGAACCAGAAATCTCGGCGTCTGATTCCCGCTGTCTGCCGGCTCCGTGCAGCGGGTAGATACAGCGTAAGGAACGCCTGGAAAACTGGGATACAGCCATTGCCATTGGCTGTATCCCAGTTTTCCAGGCGTTCCTTACGCTGTATCTACCCGCTGCACGGAGCCGGCAGACAGCGGGAATCAGACGCCGAGATTTCTGGTTCATACGAACCAGAAATCTAGAGAGTTCGCTCATCTCTAATTGACACCCTGTGCTGGAAAAATATATCAATGCAAAGGAAAGCAGAAACGGTGGAGAAGAGACCAGCTGCAGCGGGTAGGAGAGCAGCTGCAGAGGTGAGTACGACATAGACACTTTACAGTCAAATTATTCTGAGAAATCCAAAAAAAACTGATGAAATAAACCTCACTGTGTAATGAAACCCTCCAGAGGACTAACAGAGATTGAGCTGTTAACGTTTCCGATGAGGTGTTAAATAAAATATCTAAACATTTACTTCAAGTAGAATTACCCATTTATTACTGAATATTATCAAGGAAAAGATAACTGAACAAACAGGATCTGTTAGAAAACCTCCTCACCTCCCTAATTAGTCTTCAATTGGCAACGGTACAGAATACTCCAAGCAAATTAATCATTTCAAACAATGACCTTCATTTACATTCATTTGCGGCTGAAACTGTAGTCAGCTATTTTGCTGCTACTTTTATAAAGACTCAAAAAAAATCTAAACAGGCGGTTCTGGAAATAGATTTATAAAACCCCCACTAATCACAGTGTGCACCACCCTGTAAGGAGCTGGCAGTGCATGGGCTGAAGTCACTTTCATACTGCTTAAAAAGAACGTTTGGCAACAAAGTTCACCGCCGCAGTTTGTAATATCATACTCTAATCTCTTGGGAAGTCTGCTGAAGAGCTGGCACTACCTGGGGTGTGATATACAGTCACTGTGTCATGTCAAGCCAAACTACTAATCCTTACATGGCATTTGGATTAGCGATTGTCTCATCCATTGCTTCTTACGCTATTTTAAATTCCTTTCTGCTGAAATGTTTTGGTTTTTTTATTAGTGGTAAGCAAAATTTACTATTATCCAGCTACGAGTCTCAAGTATACTTTTAGATTATATATATAGATTATATATATATATATATATATATATATATATATATATATATATATATATTGTAGGGATCTTCCCGGGGGATGGTGTGTTAGGACACAGTTCAGGCAGCAAACTTGGACTTAAAAACAGCTTTGGTGTTTATTTGTAGCATAAACGGTCCAGCAACATAAATACAGCAACACTGTGCATTGATAATAAAACAAAACAAAAAGGTCTTGCCCGTCTGGGCACTTACTAACACAGGTCACCTATCTGTCACTTCCATAGGCGGTATCGTGGAGTGTGAATAGGCCCCAGCAGTGATATAACTCCTTGCTCCCAGGAAACACAGCATGCAAGCTGTTCACCCTGGCTGAGAGCAATCTCCTCTAGCTCTGTGGAGCTTTTACCCTGCCGCAGGCTTAACAAGGCACACCTGCCTGTAACACCCGAACTGGATCGGGGGAGGGGAATGGCAGGTCCCACTACCAACCTACCCACCATTCCAGTAAATCCAGGCCCGGAACATGAAAAAAACCCTCAGCAGCATAACACTGCTGAGTGACAGAGCTCACCTGGATTCACCATCTCACCATATGCCTTAGCCTGGGTGAGATGTACCTCCCCTCAAATACTTCTCCAGTGACATGTCTACATATCCCCCCCCTCTTTTTCAGACCGGAGGGCTGAGCATTCTGTCCCCACAGACAGTGTACCCTTGATAGGGCATCAGCATTTGCCTGTAACTTTCCTGGCCTGTGTTCCACCGTGAAATTAAAGTTTTGGAGGGACAGAAACCATCTAGTTACCCTCGCATTTTTCTCCTTGTTAACCTTCATCCATGTTAGGGGGGCATGGTCGGTCACTAGCTTAAATTTTCTGCCTAGCAGGTAGTACCTCAGGGACTCTAGGGCCCATTTCACTGCCAGACACTCTCGCTCAACAATGGCGTAGTTTTTCTCGGCCGGGGATAGTTTCCTGCTTAAGTACATCACTGGATGCTCCTCGCCATTCACGACCTGTGAGAGGACGGCACCTAACCCTGTGTTGGAGGCATCTGTCTGGACCAGAAATTCTTGCCTAAAGTCAGGGGTAACTAGTACAGGTTGTTGACACAAGGCAGATTTAAGGCTTTGAAAAGCCTTCTCGGCCTCTGGAGTCCATGTCACCATTGCGGACTTCGCACCCTTTGTCAGGTCAGTTAGCGGGGCTGCAACTGTGGCAAAGTTTGGCACAAACCTCCGGTAATAGCCCGTAATACCCAGGAAAGCTCTGACCTGTTTCTTTGTGAGTGGTTTGGGCCAATTCTGTATTGCCTCAATTTTATTCAGTTGTGGTTTCACTAACCCCCTCCCAATAATGTATCCCAGGTATTTGGCCTCCTCTAAGGCTAGTGCACACTTCTCTGCATTGATGGTTAACCCCGCATCACTTATGGCATCTAACACCGCCTGGACCTTACAGAGGTGACTTTCCCAATCAGGGCTAAAAATGACCACATCATCGAGGTAGGCAGCAGAGTAGTCCCGATGTGGTCGCAGGATCAAGTCCATCAACCTCTGAAAAGTGGCAGGGGCTCCATGTAACCCGAATGGCATCACTACATATTGGAAGAGCCCATCAGGGGTGGAGAATGCGGTCTTCTCTCTAGCCTTAGGAGTGAGGGGGATCTGCCAGTAGCCCTTAGTGAGATCGAGGGTAGTTATGTACCTAGCATTACCCATCCTTTCGATCAACTCATCTACCCTGGGCATGGGGTAGGCATCGAACTTGGAGATCTCATTTAACTTTCTAAAATCATTACAGAACCTCCAAGTTCCATTGGGCTTTGGGATTAACACAATCGGGCTGGACCACTCGCTCTGGGACACCTCAATGACTCCAAGGTCAAGCATACGTTTTACCTCGGATGATACCGCCTCCCTCCGTGCTTCTGGTATCCTATAGGGCTTAAGGTTTACTCTGCTTCTAGGCTCAGTTTCAATATGATGACTAATGAGATGCGTACGCCCTGGGAGGTCAGAAAACTTGTCTTTATTTTTCTGCAGGAATTCCTTAGCTTCCTGCTTCTGGGATACTGACAGGGTGTCACCAATCCTGACCGGAGGGATTGGTGGGGACAGATGACCAACAGGCTTTGTCGCCACCAAGGATTCCCTGTCTTTCCAGGGCTTGATCAAGTTTATGTGATAAACTTGGAAAGGCTTCCTTCTACCTGGTTGGTGTACCTTGTAGTTGACCTCACTGATCTTCTCTACAATTTCATAGGGACCCTGCCACTTTGCTAAGAATTTGCTTTCTACTGTGGGAACAAGTATGAGTACCCGGTCACCAGGGCTAAATGTCCTGATTCTCGCAGAACGATTGTAAATTCTACTTTGGCCCTCTTGCGCCCTCTGGAGGTGTTCCCTTACTAGGGGCATTACAGTGGCTATACGGTCCTGCATTTGTGCTACATGCTCTATAACACTCTTGTATGGGGTGGACTCACTTTCCCATGTCTCTTTCGCTATATCCAACAAACCCCTAGGGTGACGACCATAGACTAATTCGAAGGGAGAGAACCCTGTGGATGATTGGGGCACTTCCCTAATAGCAAACATTAGGTAAGGTAGTAAGTGATCCCAATCCCGACCATCTTTTTCCACTACTTTCTTTAACATATGTTTCAGGGTTTTATTAAACCTCTCCACTAACCCGTCTGTCTGTGGGTGATATACAGAGGTACGTAGGTGTGAGATTTTAAACAGTTTGCACAGGTCCTTCATTACCTTTGACATAAACGGAGTACCTTGGTCGGTCAAGATTTCTTTGGGGATCCCCACTCTGGAAAACATATAAAGCAACTCACGGGCAATTGTTTTAGACGCAGTGTTTCTTAGGGGTACAGCCTCAGGATAACGGGTTGCGTAGTCTAAGACCACCAAAATGTACTGGTGTCCCCTTGCCGACTTTACAATGGGACCCACCAAGTCCATTGCAATGCGGTCAAAAGGTACCTCTATGATGGGGAGCGAAACCAACGGGCTGCGGAAATGCGACACTGGGGCGCTAAGCTGACAAGTGGGGCACGACTCACAGTATTTTTTTATGTCAGCATAAATCGCAGGCCAATAAAACCTCTGGAGGACTCTCTCCTGCGTTTTATCTGTCCCCAAGTGGCCCCCAAGGACATGATTATGGGCCATGTCGAGTACCTGACGCCGGTACGACTTAGGCACCAGAAGCTGTTCCACAACCTCATCATTAACCTTAGTGACTCTATAGTAGAGATCATTAGTCACAGAAAAATGTGGAAACTTTTTCTCAGCTTCTGGTTCCTGAGGTACCCCATTCATAACAGTGACCTGCTCTCTCGCATTTTTGAGAGTGGGGTCCTGTAATTGTGCAGTACCAAAATTATCCCTAGACACCTCTAAGTCGGGAACATTCGGGTCAGTGGGAGGAGCCTCTTCCTCACCAGCCAGGACCTGCAAAGGAAAAGCATTTTCATCCTGTACATTTTTATCTTTTACCGTGGGTAATGCAATAGACTTAGGGGTCTCCTCACTCCTTTCAGGGGATTGTTGTTTTCCCCATAGAGCCCAGAACAATGGAAAATCACGCCCCAATATCACATTATGCATAAGGTTTTTAACCACCCCCACTTCATACTGTACAGCGCCTAGTTCAGTCCCGACATTAGCCAGTACTATAGGGTAAACCTTTGTATCGCCATGTATGCATACCACACTCATATGTCTTTTTGGCACAAAGTCCCCAGTCACCAGGCTGGCATGCACCAAGGTGACAAGGCTTCCTGAGTCCAGCAACGCCTTAACAGGGAAGTTATTGACAGTAATGTGGCAGACTTGCGGTTCAGTCTCTAGTCCAGTGACCGCAACAAGAGACGGTTCCGCAAATAGCGACTGACGCCGGCTAGCGTCACACTCCATGGGCTCAGTGGTAAGAGGGCAATGGGCAGACACATGTCCCGTCTCATGGCATCTCCAGCACTGGATAGGGCCTGGTCTCCTTGGCAGGGAGTCCTTTTTAGGGCCACTTAGCCACCGGGGACCCTCACCAGTCTTTTGCCCCTGAGTTACCTCCTGAGCGCTCTTCCCTCTATCAGCACCCCTCCACACTCCCCCAATAGATGGAAGTCTCTTACCAGATGATGGCCCAGATCTGGCACTCCGGGGAGGTGACGGTGCTGCAGGAACATCACGGAGGTAGTCCTCGGTCGCCTGGAACCTCTCCACAAGGCTGACGAGTTCGTCGGCACTCCTAGGGTCGCCTTGTCCCACCCAGCGTTGTAGATCAGCAGGAAGGGCACGGAGGTAGCGATCCATCACGACCCTCTCTAGGATCTGGGCAGGAGTAGAGGTGTCTGGCTCCAACCACTTTCTTGCCAAATGGATCAGGTCGTACATCTGGGACCTCGCTGACTTGTCCAGACTGTAGCTCCAGTTGCGGACCCTTCGGGCACGGACAGCAGCAGTAACTCCTAGTCGGGCGAGTATCTCTGCTTTTAGCCGAGGATAGTCTTTGACCTCTTGCTCACTGAGGTCATAATAGGCCTTTTGAGGTTCGCCTGTTAAATAAGGCGCAATCACTTCTGCCCACTCAGTGGAGGGTAACTTCTCTCTCTCAGCCACCCGCTCAAAGACAGTTAAGTAGGCCTCAATATCATCATCCGCAGTCATCTTTTGCAGCACACGCTGCACGGCTCTTTTCACAGACAAAGTCTCTGGCGCGGCTGCTGCCACCAGCTGGGGATTAGCACCTGCAGACGCCTCCTGCTTTGCTATTAGGTGCTCAATAAGTCTCTGTTGTGCAGCCATTGTCTGTTCATGGCGCAGGTTAGCGTCTGTCAGAGCCTGTTGTTGCTGCAAACTCACTTGCATTAACTGCTTCATCATCTCCTCCATGTTGCTTGGCTGTTTTTGGAGTGAAGCAGCAGCCTTCACCCAGGACATAAGTAGCTGTAGCCAAGTTGATGCACACCGTTGCCCCTAGCAACCGTTTTGCCCGCTCCGCAGCACCAATTGTAGGGATCTTCCCGGGGGATGGTGTGTTAGGACACAGTTCAGGCAGCAAACTTGGACTTATAAACAGCTTTGGTGTTTATTTGTAGCATAAACGGTCCAGCAACATAAATACAGCAACACCGTGCATTGATAATAAAACAAAACAAAAAGGTCTTGCCCGTCTGGGCACTTACTAACACAGGTCACCTATCTGTCACTTCCATAGGCGGTATCGTGGAGTGTGAATAGGCCCCAGCAGTGATATAACTCCTTGCTCCCAGGAAACACAGCATGCAAGCTGTTCACCCTGGCTGAGAGCAATCTCCTCTAGCTCTGTGGAGCTTTTACCCTGCCGCAGGCTTAACAAGGCACACCTGCCTGTAACACCCGAACTGGATCGGGGGAGGGGAATGGCAGGTCCCACTACCAACCTACCCACCATTCCAGTAAATCCAGGCCCGGAACATGGAAAAAACCCTCAGCAGCATAACACTGCTGAGTGACAAAGCTCACCTGGATTCACCATCTCACCATATGCCTTAGCCTGGGTGAGATGTACCTCCCCTCAAATACTTCTCCAGTGACATGTCTACAATATATATATATATATACATACACACACACAGTGGTACCTTGGTTTAAGACTAACTTGGTTTAAGAGCGCTTTGGTTAAAGAGCTCACAGTTTTTCAAAATTGTGACTTGGTTTAAGAGCATTGCTTTGGTTTAAGAGCTCCCCGTACTGGGTGGGAGGGGGAGTGGGGGAGGGGCATGGTCTGTATAGCGGGGTCTACAGCACTGTACTCTGACCCAGGAAGTCTCCCTCACCTTCCAAATCATAGCAGATCCACTTCAGGCTGGGACATGCATCAGGGGACAGGACTGTGGAGGTAATCTCTCCATAGCTGTAACCCCTCTCTCCCTGGACAGAGAGTGCTGCATGTATGTGCCCACATCTGCCCTGCTCATTCCTTCATACTCCCTGCAGTCTCTTTCCGCCCTTGTGTGTTTCCCATCCTCGCCATTACTGTACAGTAACTTATAATATCACAAATTCTGTTGTTTCTGAATGTTTGTTTCATCTGTTTTACATGTTATTCAGAATAAAAAAACATTATTTTTGGGGTGTGGAACCAATTGTCTGCATTTCTATGATTTCTTCTGGGAAAATTTGCTTTGGTTTAAGAGTGGATTTGGATTACAAGCACGGTCCTGGAACAAATTATGCTCGTAATCCAAGGCATCACTATATTATTTATATATATATATATATATATATATATATATATATATATATATATATATATATACACACTCACCGGCCACTTTATTAGGTACACCTGTCCAACTGCACGTTACCACTTAATTTTTAATCAGCCAATCACATGGCGGCAACTCAGTGCATTTAGGCATGTAGACATGGTCAAGACAATCTCCTGCAGTTCAAACCGAGCATCAGTATGGGAAAGAAAGGTGATTTGAGTGCCTTTGAACGTGGCATGGTTGTTGGTGCCAGAAGGGCTGGTCTGAGTATTTCAGAAACTGCTGATCTACTGGGATTTTCATGCACAACCATCTCTAGGGTTTACAGAGAATGGTCCGAAAAAGAAAAAACATCCAGTGAGCGGCAGTTCTGTGTGCGGAAATGCCTTGTTGATGACAGAGGTCAGAGGAGAATGGGCAGACTGGTTCGAGCTGATAGAAAGGCAACAGTGACTCAAATAGCCAACTGTTACAACCAAGGTAAGCAGAAGAGCATCTCTGAACGCACAGTTAGTCGAACTTTAAGGCAGATGGGCTACAGCAGCAGAAGACCACACCGGGTGCCACTCCCTTCAGCTAAGAACAGGAAACTGAGGCTACAATTTGCACAAGCTCATCGAAATTGAACAGTAGAAGATTGGAAAAACGTTGCCTGGTCTGATGAGTCTCGATTTCTGCTGCGACATTCGGATGGTAGGGTCAGAATTTGGCGTCAACAACATGAAAGCATGGATCCATCCTGCCTTGTATCAACGGTCCAGGCTGGTGGTGGTGTCATGGTGTGGGGAATATTTTCTTGGCACTCTTTGGGCCCCTTGGTACCAATTGAGCATCATTGCAACGCCACAGCCTAATTGTTGCTGACCATGTCCATCCCTTTATGACCACAATGTACCCAACATCTGATGGCTACTTTCAGCAGGATAATGCGCCATGTCATAAAGCTAGAATCATCTCAGACTGGTTTCTTGAACATGACAATGAGTTCACTGTACTCAAATGGCCTCCACAGTCACCAGATCTCAATCCAATAGAGCATCTTTGGGATGTGGTGGAACGGGAGATTCGCATCATGGATGTGCAGCCGACAAATCTGCGGCAACTGTGTGATGCCATCATGTCAATATGGACCAAAATCTCTGAGGAATGCTTCCAGCACCTTGTTGAATCTATGCCACGAAGAATTGAGGCAGTTCTGAAGGCAAAAGGGGGTCCAACCCGTTACTAGCATGGTGTACCTAATAAAGTGGCCGGTGAGTGTATGTATATGTATGTATATATATATATATAAATTTTTATTATTATTATTTATTTTAATTTTTTCCCCCCACATACAAAACAACATAGTCTGGGCCAGCATGGTGGCTGTGGAGTTAAGGTCCTATTAAAAAAAACGATTATTGGTCATATTTGGCCAATTATTGTCCATCATAGCTGATAATTGCTTGGTGCAATAGTTCCTGTTAAAAGGCAACGATCAGCCGACATACATGATGTAGGTTGACCCTTGTCTTTCATCATGTTGGAAAAAAACTAGAATGAGAGCGACAAATAGGAAGGACAGCAGCAGACCACCGCTTCCCCCCGCTCTTACCCGCTCAATGTAATAGCGGCGGCAGCTAGCGGGGAACAAGGGGAAAGCGAGAACTGATTTGACAGGTCGGCAATCGCTTGCTCCTTCAGATTGGCCCGTGTAATAGGGCCTTTAGAACTTGGGTCCTGGATTGATGTTCAACAAAGGACGTCACATGTTCTTCCCATCTTATTTAAGGTCATATTACACAGCCCAATTTGTCCAATCTGATAGAAGCTATTACACAGCTCATTCAGCAAGGGCTGAAAAGACATCATTAACGATGCAGCCCTTGTTTTATATAGTAAATTATGTAATAGGAGGTGTGGTCAGCGGCCAAAAGAAACCATATAATAAATAATAAACAAATATACTTACCTGCCCAGACTTCCCAATGTCCTCCTGCCTTTTCCCAGCTGAAGCTTCTACACCGGTCTCTTAAGTGACAGGCAGTTTAGCAAATTACTTCAGAGACAGGTGTAGAAGCTTTAGAAACGGCTTCAGTCAGCTGGGAAGAGGCAGGACGACACCGGGGAGTGTGGGCAAGTAAGTACATATGTTTATAATTCACTTTATACTTTCATCGGTCGCCAACCGTGCACCTCCTATTACACAGGGTGATGCGCGGTCAGCAGATGATTATTTTTCAACATATTGAAAGACAGCGATTAGTCAATGATCGGCTCCCCGGCTAATCGTTGTCTTTATTAAACAGGGCCATAGCTGCTCGAATCGGCCTGAATGGGCAGCTAATAGCCCCTTGTAATAAGGACTTAACTCTCACAATTAATGAAAATAACTATAAACTAACTGGATTCCTACCAACTTGCTCGTACTAAAGGTAGGTGACGTAGTACATACATTGTGACCCCTATTTAGACCTAAGTGTGGACTTAGCTTAAAGATTTCACATTTCCTTTATATCCTTACACTCAAAATTAATCTGATCGATACATATTTCCACACTAGATCTTATTATTTTATGCTTTTTCACGTAATCTAGAACTTTTTTCAAATCGTGAAAAGGATTTTATTTTTTTTCATTTAAAGTGTACCTGCAGTACTCTCTAAACTTTTTTTTAACACTTTTTAAGTCTGTCCTGGGGCACTGCATTAACTGTAAAATTGTCACTCCACTAGTACAGTCTGGTTTAGGCAGACTGTATCATTAGAGTTAACATGGCAGACAAAGACACCTTCAGAAAGCCTTCAGTTGCCATGTGAACCTATCAGGACCCTGCGATTGCATTGTGGAGGTTACGACTGGATCTAACAGGGTGTGAATCTGTTAGACAGGCCCCTAAATGCTGCAATCACTACTGATTGCAGCACATAGGAGGGTAAACGACTGAACACTATGGGGGAGATTTATCAAAGGGTGTAAAATTTAGACTGGTGCAAACTACCCACAGCAACCAATCACAGCTCAGCTTTAGGCAGTGCTGAAAGGAAAGCTGAGCTGTGATTGGTTGCTGTGGGCAGTTTGAACTAGTCTAAATTTTACACCCTTTGATAAATCTCCCCCTATGTGATTGCTGATGTTAGTCATAAGGGATGGTCCGAACATGCCGAGGTTCGGGTTTGTACTAGGCATGGCCCGAACAGAGTTCGGTTGGGGTTAATACGAACCCGAACTCTCGGCAATGATTCCCGCTGTCTGCCCTCTCCGTGGAGAGGGTGGATACAGCGGGAGGACCGCCTGGAAAACTGGGATACAGCCATAGCCATAGGCTGTATCCCAGTTTTCCATGCGGTCCTCCCGCTGTATCCACCCGCTGCACGAAGTGGGCAGACAGCAGGAATCTGATGCCGAGCTTTTGGTTTCATACGAACCCGAACCTCGGCAGTTTCGGACCATCCCTAGTTCGTACGAACCCGGACTCTCGGCAAGGATTCCCGCTGTCTTAAACCTCCGTGCAGAGGGTGGATACAGCGGGAAGACCGCCTGGAAAACTGGGATACAGCCTATGGCTGTGGCTGCATCCCGGTTTTCCAGGCGGTCCTCCCGCAGTATCCACCCTCTGCACGGAGGTTAGGACCATCCCTATTAGTCATTATAAGAGGTGTTCGATGCTATCGCGTATAGTTCCTGGGCCTTTATATACTTTCCTGACCGCTGAGGTATATAGCTTTATGGTAGTTGTGTTGTAATTATCTAGCGTAGACATGTCACTGGAAAAGTGCTCGAGGGGATGTACATCTCACCCAGGTTAATACGGAGCGTGAGATGGTAAGTCCAGGAGGGATCTGTGCTCAGCAGTGTTATGCTGCTGAGCTATTATTTATTATTGCTGGGCCTGGACTTACATGGAATGGCAGGTAGGTTTTGGTAGTGGGACTTGCCATTCCCTTCCCCCGATCCAGGTCAGGTTTTGGGGTCAGGTGTCTCTGGCCGTAATCAGCCTGACAAGGTAAAAGCCCTGCAGAGGATCCAGTGTTTGCTCTCAGCCAGGAGTGAACAGCCTGCATGCTGTATTTGCTGGGAGCAAAGAGTACTGCCGCTGCTGGGGCTTATTCATACCGTGCGATACTGCTAATTGAAGTGTCAGATAGGTGACCTGTTGGTTAGTAAGCGCCCAGACGGGCAAGACCTTTTTATTTTGTTCTTAAAAGCACGGTGTTGCTGTATTTATGTTTTCTGGACTGTTTATGCTGCAAATAAACACCAAGCTGTTATTTTACAAAGCCAAGTCTGCTGTGAACTGTGTCCAAACACACCATCCCCCCGGGAAGATCCCAACTTTAGTTATAATTTTTCTTACTGTTTATCGGTAGTTAGCAAAAAAAAAAAAAAAAAAAAAGATAAAAAAAACTATGTGGGAGAGGAATAAAAAAAAAAGGGGTTAAAGGACAACTCCGGCGGGACCCCCAAAAAAACAAAAACACAGACACACACAGACACCATACTCGCCATCCCTCCGGTGACGATCGCCACTCCATTCGCCCGCCGTACGCCTCACCGTCACCTGCGTCCGCCGTCCAGCGATGTCTCTTACTTCCGGGTCCATGGGAGAGAAAAGGCTGCCAAGTGCCCTTGCGCACCGGCAGCCTTTTCATTGGCTGGAGCGCATCACATGGCTTCCAGCAAGCTCAGCCAATCAGGGCTGAGCAAGCTGGAAGCCATGTGATGCGCTTCAGCCAATGAAAAGGCTGCTGGTGCGCATGTGCACCAGCAGCCTTTTCCATCCCATTCACTTTCAATGAAGACGCCGAGGAGGAAGAAGACCTGGACCGCCCCCCGGCTCAGACGTCGTTGTCACCAGATGCCGCCCGGGAGATAAGGACCGTGACGATCGTGATAGGTAATGTATACATTCTTTAACTTCCAGGGGGGGGGGGGGGGGGGGTCGGGGGTCGGAAAGTGGGGGAAGTGGGGCCAAAAATTTTTTTCATGGGAGTTGTCCTTTAAGAAGACCCAAAGTAACAGACTGCCTCTGTGATTCAGACAAGAATGTTTATCTCAATATTGATTCAGCTCAGTTTTTTTTTTTCTGGAAGCAACAGGTACATTTCAGATTCTCACTGCCTTCATTCTATCTTTTCATAAAAGAAAAATAAAATCTCCCCCAAAAACTTCAAGCAACAATGTTTTCATTAGATAAGCTACTGAAAAGTGACAGCAACTGACAAAGACAAATAATATCTCATGGAGCCGGCAAAGTAAAAATGATTGTTTTAAAATGTCAACCCAAAAATGCGAGCCTGATACACGTCTCTATCTGCCAAAAAATGGGGGAAAGAAAAAAAGAATACAAAGCACGAGGTAAAGTTGGTAGCTGCAGCCACAGGCAAATTAGGTAGTCCAATTTTTTCACAAATACTCCTTGTTATTGTACATGTTGCATTATTAATGTCTCAAAGTGATTCCCTGCTAATCTCATAACCCCTTATAAAAAGGGAAAACCTGCTGAAAACCATGGCATTTAGAGGGGCACAACACACGGTATTAAAGCTCACAATGGCAGCCATTTGGAACGGTTTCAAGATTCACAGTATTAATCAGAAACTACACATTCACTCTGTGACATTTCGCTATGCTAAACATCCCACTGGATTCTTTCACTTCCATTATTAAAGCAAAACAATTTTCCCAGTTTCGTTGTGACATGTTTGTAAAATTGCTGCAAAAGCGCACACACAAAAAAAACACATGCACAAAATGAAACCTGCCAATACGATTCAAATACCACCAATAATAATAATAAATATTGTCATCTAATTCCCTGCTAAAATTTGCATTACAGTTGAAGCCTAAATAATACAATCCTAGCAAAAAAGAAAAAGAAAAAAAAGATTCGGCTAATGGCGTAGAAGCAGGATACATACCGTTTTCAACATAAATTACAATTTCAGTATAATACATAATGTTTCACAGCAACAAAAAAAAAAGCATGCCGAAATGCTTTTCCTTCTAATTAATATCATTAAAATTGAATTGTTTTATTTCTGCCTTTCGTATAGTTGGTACTTTTCACTCTTTTGACCCACCAAAAAAGTGGGAAAAATATAGCCTGGAATACATGTAATTTAGTTTAAAAAAAAAAAAAAAACAATAAATAAAACGGATGAAAATGTCATATTTCCCAAGAGTAGTATCTGCTTAACAGCCTTTCCTATCAGCTAGAAAAAAAGTGTTATTATGTGAAAACTTTTTGTAGGCAAAATAGAACAAAAATTATTTATATGAAAGACATTGTATAAGCAGCAAAAAACGAAAGCAATAAAGCAAACAAAGAGGCTGTAATTACGTAATCCTAATTAGAGACGATCAAATATTTTAAAAATTCAGTTCGCAATGTTCGCAAATTTTGAAAACGCAAAAAAAAAAAGAAAGAAAATGCACTCCCCCGGTGTCCTTTTATGTGTCTTCAGCCATCTCAAGCCCGCTCAAGCAATCATTGACTGAGGGACAGTGCTAAACAGTGATTGGCGTAGCGGGTTGTTACTCTCGAAACACAAGAGTGACAGCCAATCAGTCAGTGATTTTCTGAGGGTTGTCACTCCACTTCCACGCCAATCACTGACTGAGAAGGGACAGCATCGTGGCCAGTGATTGACTGGTCATATGGGTGGTCTTACTCAGTGACCTTTATCTGCATATAAATAGGCATATAGGGAGCTGTCAATCACTAAATATGGCCGCCTACATGACCACTTATCCCGGAATGCATAGAGATTTTCACAAAAAATAACTACATATATCAATCTGCTCAGCAAATTCTGTTCTATGAGATGATGCCTGGAGAACAGACTGCTTTTTAAATGTAACAGGTTCCCTTCAAGTAATTATATCAGGTTTTTAAAGGAAAGTAACTAAAAGGAAAAAAAATTACAATTACATTTTTAAAACACAGTCCCAGATTTATTATTGCTAACGCATTTGCATTTTGGCGCAGTTTACTATGTGACAAGGGAGTGCGGTATCAGTGGAAAAGGGGCGTGGTTTTGGGTGAAAGGGCATAACTTCTAGTGCGTAAATAATTTTGTCACATTCTGGCACTTGTTTAAGCCAACTTAAAAATGGCATTGACCTTATCTAGACTAATCTCTAGTTGAAGCAGATTTATCAATCACCATAATATAGTTGGTTAAACTTAGTGAGTTTGAAGTGTGGCCATTTAAGTTTTCCCTGTCTAACAAAAAGCTAGGAGAAGACTGTGCCAAGTGAGATCCTCTCCCGGCTATGTGTCATGTGATAAGTCAGTCTCTGTCCAATAGCCTATGTAAGCCTATGGAACCCGATTGATATCACGTAACCAGGGCTGTGGAGTCGGTAAGTCGCAGCTCCGACTCCAACTCCGACTCCTGAATTTTATTAGGACCCACTCCAACTCAGACTCCTGAATTTTACACACACACACACACGGCTTGCTGTGGCCATAGCACACATACACATAGCCTGCTGTGGCCATAGCACACATACACACAGCCTGCTGTAGCCATAGCACACATACACACAGCCTGCTGCAGCCATAGCATACATACACACACACACACACACACACAGCCTGCTGCAGCCATAGCACACACACACAGCCTGCTGCAGCCATAGCGCACACACACAAACACACAGCCTGCTGCAGCCATAGCATACACACACAGCCTGCTGCAGCCATAGCACGCACACACACACACACACACACACACAGCCTGCTGCAGCCATAGCACACACACACAGGCTGCTGCAATCATAGCGCGCGCGCACGCACACACGCACAGCTGCAGCTATAGAACACTGAAGAAAAACACACAATCTTCTCCCAGAGAGAAAACACCACACTAAGGACAGTGGTTACTGCTACACTACTTACGTCTCCTCCTCCTCTATATTACACAGGATATCTTCATACTAAACTGCTGCTCATATACAGTCATCCAGCATTCAGGAAGAGAACAGCACAGATCTCCCCCCACACAATGGACTCTTCCAGCTCAGAAACAAACTGCCAAATAGTGACCGACAACTTTTCCATGACCACCCTTATGTAATAGGGCCAGTGTCCTATTAGAATGTTGCTCATAATATATATTCATGAGCAAAACTTGTAAAATTCATATCAAAATTCAATTCTACATTTTTTAAAGATTTTTTTTTAAAGCTGGAGTCTGAGTCAGTACATTTTTTTCAGACTCCCACTCCAGCCAAAACTAGCTCCGACTCCGAAGCCCTGCATGTAACACAGGAAACCTTAACACAGTCTTCTGGCTTCTCCCAATCGGTACGGTTCTGAACACTCAGATCAAAACTTTTGACGTCTCTCACAGACATGTTAAAGTTTTACAAAGGACAGTGACACTGTTTAAAAATCTGCACTGGCGGTTTTAGTTTTTTTATTTAAACTCTTCTAAAATGCTATCTATGCCAGAAATCCCTCATACACTTTAAATACTCTCTAACTGGATGTTATTTGCAATACTCTTCAGCATTTTTGTGCATGTGACTTACAGCAGTTATCTGGTTCTTGGGGAGAAGGAGCTACCAATGTTATAAAATAACAAAAAAACACTCTACTTATCTCTTCAATCCCCTGCCGATCCAACGCAGATGCTCAGACAGTCCCCCGCTGCTCTTTGTTGACAGGTTGCCAACGATGACGCGCCATACCAGCAGGTAACCATTATAGCCAATCAGTTATTTTATAACATTTGCATTTAAAAAAATTTTTTTCCAAGAACTGGACAACCCATCTGATTTCCTTTTCCTAAATTCCTATAATTCCTACAAATCCTAAATACAATTTTTTTTCCTTTTTTTTTAAATAAACCCCATAAGGCAGAATATGGATCCAAGAATGTCAGACTGCAACATTCTCCTCAATACAATGTTAATTACAGCCCGCACTGAAAATGTCTAAACAATTGGCAACGAATGGCAAAACAACGCGAGCAAATTATGGAGAAAACACAAACTTAAATGTTTATTTGGTTCAGTGAATAAAATAAATAAATAAACCCGTCTTCCGAGGAATAATATACCGAAACAGGGAGGACAGCGCTTAATCACGCTAAACGTTGTACTGGATTGGTGTAGCCAACAGAAACATCACTAAGCCGAGTAACTGAGTCTGCTTGTAAGATATAACAAAAATAGCGGAAAAAAAACAACAAGAGCTGTAAATGTTAAAGGATTGTTTGGGAATACAAATAAAGACCTCAGTCCCATTCACGTCAATGGGAAGTTACTGAAATATAAAAAGTTAAAGTTCATAGATAACAATGAAACATTTTTCTTTTCTTCATCCATCCGTGACGCACTTGGTTCAGAATGTGAAACCAGTGACAACAATGTCAATGAAGCAAGGCATCTAAATCTTTTCAGTACACTCTTTTCTCATTGTAGGCCAAAATCTATGGCAGTGGGCCTCAACTTCTGCTTCGAATTGCTTCCATGAGAAGTTTTTCCCCCTTTAAGGCAATCCTCCACGCTGAGGGTCTCTGTTCATAACATGCCAAAGCCTAAATAATTGCATCTAGCCAACATTTTATTTATGTGACAAAAAAAGCAGTAGTCATGGTGACTGAAGTAACCCATAAGGCTGTTTCGACATCAGGTTTATGGTGTGCGCTTGCAGTATACATTGGGATATTTCCCAAAGCCTATAGCAAATACATCCATACACCTCCATCAACCAATGGAGGCCGAAAGAGTATTATTTTGGTTTTCATTTGGGTAAATTCCATTGGAGTTTTTATTTAATTGCTGGATAGAGAAATTTACACCTCAAGATATACATTGTATATACTCAACAGTACTGTCTGTTTAGGTACTGTATTTTTCAGCGTATAACTCTTCTGGGGGAGATTTATCAAACATGGTGTAAAGTGAAACTGGCCCAGTTGCCCCTAGCAACTAATCCGATTCCACTTTTCATTCCTCACAGACTCTTTGAAAAATGAAAGGTGAAATCTGATTGGTTGCTAGCGGCAACTGAGCCAGTTTCCCTTTACACCATGTTTGATAAATCTCCCCCATAGAGTTTGGGATATACTCACTGTATAAGACTATCCCTCTTCCAACAAACATCAACTAATAATTAATAAAACAACATCAGACAGCAGGGACATCTAAGAGGCAGAAAAGAAGGTACAATAATGCCGGTAGGATACAAGGTCTGCCAGACGAGTGAAAGAGGTGTGTTTGTTTGGGCACAACGCCACTCTACCATATTTTTCTTTAAAACCCTGGATGCCTGCAGCTTGCTCTGCCCTTCATATGGTCGCCGCATACGGCGGGAATGCGGCTGTTTTTGAGCTCCCCCCACCATATACGGTGACCGCAGATTCTCCAGTCTGGTTCCAGAGTTTTTCAGCAACTGTCCTATAAGACGACCCATGACTTTAGAGAATGGGTTAAAAAGTAGTCTTATATGCAACAAAATACAGTATATCGACATCTGCCACACAGGATCATTGGTCATACTTAGAGATGAGCGAAATTCAGGCATGCTCGAGTCTGATCATTCGGCATTTGATTACCGATGGCTGAACAAATTAAATGCAGCCCTAGAGAGTCCGGGAAAACATGGATACAACCATAGGCCATTGTTTTCCAGACTCCCTAGTGCTGGAAAAACATTTGACAAATCCAAATGAAGACTGATCTGACTTGAGCACGCTTGAGTTTCGGTCAATTCTATTCAAAACTATACAGCCATGGAATACGTATAAGAGTCCCCAGACATGAAGCCTTCACTAGACACTAAAAAAATCCTGGTAAAAGTGACCTTTATGGCTTCATAAGGAACCTATAATTACTTTCATGCAGCCTGAACTATAAGTCACTGGGTCAGTCTTTGGTGGCTCCTGCCTGCCCAACTGGCCTTGGTTGATTGATCTCTCCCCGTATGGGTAGAGGGAAGAATCTATAAATCATGGCAGGCAGGGGCCATTGGGGATGGCCCTAATGACACGTTCAGGAAGCATAAAAGTGATGTTCACCTGTCTGAGCACTGCAAATGTGCTGGATCGTTAAGGCACCTGTGCAGTGTTCACACAAGTGATGAATAGGGGAAAAAAACTGCCCAGGGCATCCCTAATGATAAGGAGGGCAGGAAAGAGGGACAGAGAGGCGGTGCAAGCCTAGGGCACACACACACTCTAGGCCACGCTAATTTGACACAGGGCTGCAAATTTAAAAGTTGTGTTTCAGGACAATAACTAAAACACCGGCAGAACGGACCCCAGGACAGATCTTGGATTAAATGCAGCTATCTGACCGTACAAGCTGTTTGGGGGGGGGACAGATTGTGGGTACAGAGTCGCTTTAAGCTTAATGGGGGACCTGAGTGTAAGATGCATAACTCAGAGATGAAAAGGACACAAAAGACAGAAGTCAAGCAATGCCCCCTACAGGCCCATCACTGGGTACGACGCACTCTATCTGTTTTGCAGTGTTCCTTTAATCCCTTTTAACATTAACTGTATTCCTGTATGGTAAAAGTGGACAATAGAAAGAAGGTGTGAGCTCTGGGGCTCAGTCTGTTCAATATGAGGTGAGTAAAAACTCATTTAGCTCCAACAATAGGAACAAATAAAAAAAGGGTACGGGTACTACAATAATTTCATTGTAAATTTTTTTAAATAATAAAACATAACAAAAACTACTGTATATATATATATATATATATATATATATATATATATATATATACACACACACACATATATATATATATATATATATATATACACACACACACACACACACACACACACACAGTATACAAATACTACTGTATATAAATTTGGCATCACTGTCGTGGTACACTAAAAAATACAAAGAAAAAAAAAGAGAATACATGTAAATAAAAAGTTATGGCTCCCTATGTTTCCCTAAGGGGATCAGTGGTGTAAAAGTCTGAAAAGTCGTACAACGAGGATCTGATTATGGCCAAACAAGAAAAAACATTCGAGAGAGCCTTGGCTGGAAAGCAATGATAAATGGCTATCACCAATCGTGATGCAGATAACTTTTTATCGTTGATCTCTTTCTTCAAACACACTGGCCAATCGTTACAATCATACAACTTGTATACCCCAATGGTAAGTGATCAGCGTTAGAGATGAGCGGAAATTTCGCTCACTCCAGTGCGATGCCTGCAATCCCGGGTGCATAGTTGCGCTCCCAGGAATCTGTGGGCAGGATCTTACAGGGAATTCAAGATACATTCCCTGGAAATCCAGGGAATGTATCTTGAATTCCCTGTAAGATCCTGCCCACAGATTCCCAGGAGCGCAACTATGCACCCGAGATGGCAGGCATCGCAGGCATAGCAATTGAGCGAAGATGCCGTTGGATCCTTAATCAGCGTAAACCGTCTATACATCCCCTATAGATACAAGCGTACAAGTTTGACTCTTTTCCAACCAAACCATTATACTCATGTAACTTAATACACAAATCTTCCCTTTCTCCCCTTGTCCTTTACCCTCATTAGGTCCTGGCTTTCAGCAATGCTACATTTACCTCCCGACGAGTTATTTCACTGGTCATTGACCACTAACAGTATAAGTAAACTATTTGCAAGTCATAATCTGCCAGCAAAATCCAGTGAGAAGAGAAGGTCTAGTATTTAGCCAGCATTTCAGTGCCCTGAATAGATGCATTACTAAGAAGACCAGGAAACAAACAAAACCACCTCAGGGGCCGGGGAGGAGCAATGTAACCAATTAGATTTAATTAAATCAAAAGAATAAAGCCTCAAGGCTGGATAATCAAAAGGGTAAATTTGCATTAACACCTAGAAGCCAAACAAGGAGTTCCTGGGTTAGGCCCATGTACAATTGTTGTCACCCATTTTTGGCACTGAAGGGGGCCATTAGCTTAGTGTTTCCTAATTGTTTATCGGCTGATGAGTACTGGCCTGATAATTTCCCTCTATCGTGAAAAGAATCACCCAAAATAAACAATTAGCTTCCTCCAAACACTGAGAAACAAACATTTACCATCTGAACACTGGATCCACATTACCAGACGGCAGAGAGAACCCCGAGCTATACGCTGCTTCCTAATCGTTCTAAAACCATCCATGATACTATGGGGTATTGGTGCTTTTTATGCACTTTTACACCCTTAAATAAGAATACTGTTATTTCATAGCTTACATAAATTCTGTATGCTGTTTAATTTTTACTACACTTCCATTTAGCCAAGGGACTAGGCTGCTTGACAACACCGTCCATTGAAATACTGCAGGTCAGCTGCCCAGCATCTGTGCACAATATTATTAGAGCAACATTATTATTTGGCGATATGGGCAAAAAAATAATTTTGGACGATTCTCAATTTAAATCTCGATTTTTTTTTTTTTTAAATAAACAGGACATTTTTCTCCCTGCAGCATTAGATACTATCTTAATTACATTTGAGACAACTGTATTGCTTCCTAGTGTGACAGTGCTCCCCCTGTGCCCCCATGTAGTAGACAAGCCCATTGTGTGCCCCATATAAGTAGTTTTCCCAAATATGTGCCCCATATAGTATAGGAGATCTTCTTTGTGCCTCCATCTAGGTAGGGAGTAGTAGTGGGGGTATAGTGGATAAGGGGGTGTAGTAGTACAGGTAAACATGAGGAGTGTGGTGGTAGTAGTACAGTTATTGATGAGGGGTGTAGTAGTACAGGTAAAGATGAGGGGTGTAGTAGTGCAGGTATAGAGGAGGAGTGTAGTAGTAGTGCAGGTATAGAGGATGGGTGTAGTAGTAGTACAGGTATAGAGGAGGGGTGTAGTAGTAGTACAGGTCTAGATGAGGGGTGTAGTAGTACAGGAATAGATGAGGGGTGTAGTACTACAGGAATAGATGAGGGGTGTAGAGGTAGTACAGGTATAGATGATGGGTGTAGTAGTAGTACAGGAATAGATGAGGGGGACTGGGGCAGCTGAGGGTGACTGAGGGAAGCTGGGGCAGCTGAGGGTGACTGGGGGGCTGAGGCAGCTGAGGGGGACTGAGTGGGACTGGGGTGACTGAGGGGTTATGAGGAAGACTGGGGGTGACTGAGGGGTATGGGGCAGACTAAAGGTATGGGGCAGACTGGGTGTCACTAAGGGGGTATGGAGGAGACAGGGGGTATGGGTCAGACTGGGGGTCACTGAGGGGGCATGGGGCAGACTGGGAGTCACTGATGGGGCAGACTGGGGGTCACTGAGGGGGTATAAGGGCCTAAGGCAGGTACGGTAATGTGTTGGGTCCGGAGAGAGTTGCAGGACGGTGAGATGCAGGGCCGGCAGTCAGGAGAGATGTGGCACCGGCGGCTCCAGCCTCTTCATGCTCTCGCTCTCTTCCTGGCACACGTGCAGGTCCCCGGTCTGTGGAGGAGGCGGCAGGGATTGCAGCAGGAGATAGTGTCGCTGCCCGCTGTAAAGCTTCAGGACCCGCAGCGGCGATATCTCCTTCTGCTGCAATCCCTGCCGCCTCCTCCACAGACCGGGGACCTGCACGTGTGCCAGGAAGAGAGCAGGACGCAGCTCAGCGCGGCTCTGCCGTGTAAGGGGCGGGACAGGTCAGCCGCGGCTCTGTGAAGAGGCTGGAGCCGCATCTCTCCTGACTGGCGGCCCTGCACCTCACCTCGCCGTCCTGCAACTCTCCCCGGACCCGACACTTTACCGCGCCGGTCGCCCCTGCACCGCTCTGCCCGCAATGATTTTTTGTGAAAATCAAATTTACGATTTTCACAAAAAATCAAATCGATTCTGTCTGGGCGAATTAATCGAATTAATTTGGTTAATCGCCCAGCCCTAGGTCTGAGTATGTTTTTGGCTTGAGGTTGCTCTCTCAGTTAAAAAAATAAATTCCCAGCACTCACCAGAGCTCAGCTTGCAAGGTGATTTATTTACTTGACGAGGTGCACACACATATATAAGTCAGGACGCGTTTCGGCGTTACCGGCTTTCTCAACTACGGTAACGCCGAAACGCGTCCTGACTTATACATGTGTGTGCACCTCGTCAAGTAAATAAATCACCTTGCAAGCTAAGCTCTGGTGAGTGTCGGGAATTTATTTTTTTGGACTATTGAGCGTATCCTCAGGCACCACAGACACAGAAGTGCAGAATACTTGGTTACCTATTACACTCTCTCAGTTAGAGTCTCCTATTCTTGCTCTGTAAATGAAGTTTGATACAGATATAATAGATACAAGATAAACACAATGACATAATAATAATAATAATAGACTCCGTTGATTCTATAGTGCTACTAAAAGAACTCAATATAGAAGACGGATGGCAGAAAAAAAAGACCACATGCACTATCTAGTCTAATTTTAAAGGAAACCTATCACCCCTGAACGGCCCCCCTAATCCACCGTACCCCTGGATACTGGATAAGTATGGGTACTTACCCCATCCTGCCGGTCTCACTCCCGATCAGTGACGGAGATACGGACGCCTGCTCCTCTGCGTGCTCAATATGCAAATGAGCGAAGAGGAGTCCGAAGTCGATAAGAAATTACAAGCTCCAGGGGTGACAGGTTCCCTTTAAAGAGAACCTGTTAAGACTCCTAACCTGTCTGTTTTACTTATATTTCTGATGAAATAACAACTCTGGACCATCTTCTCTCTTTGCTCTCATTGTTGTGCTGCCCCTCTGTCATTCTTACTAAAAATGTAGGACTAAATAGCCAACTGGGCGTTACCACTTGGGGGTCTGAAACTGTCAAATTGGATTAGATAGTGTAAAATAGTGTAGGGGCATGCCACCAATTGGTAACACCTAGATGGTTATAAAAAAGAGCCATAAGAAGCTGACCCAAAATTAAAGTTTAATGGGCAATGCATACATTTACTAAAACAGGTCAAGGGTTCTCTATGAAGGGAACCTGTCATATTGTATATGCAAGCATCATGTTATAAGACTATGTTCACACATAGAGTTGAATTAGTGTTATTTATTGCTATTTTGCAGTGAATTGCTAAATTCACTATTTTGGCCCCAATTTTGATGGAATCGCGGCAACAATATTGCTCTTTTACCACGATTACCGCTCTTCTACAGCGATATTTATGCAAACCTCTGCTTCAACAGGGCTAGGTATTCGTGTGGGTGGTCCAACTCAGAACAGCTATCTAGGTGTACAAGAGAACATTTCAAGAGAGGGGTCAGTCACTGAGAAGAAATTATGGGCCCTACGGATGGGGAAGCCCTGTCATGGAATGTTTCCCCACCTGGCATGATGTCTCAATAGCGTGCCAGCGGTGGGGAAACTCTTTGAATCTCCACGGCACTGTGGTGACAGAGCAGGTGCCGGCCCCGTAGCTGAGAAATCACTACTGCTCCTCTTCACGCTCATTATCTTAAACAGAAATGAGTCCGATGTCCATAGGAAATCACTGCACTGGCAAGAAAAGGGTATCCGGCGTTTTTTTCAGGGGTAGGGTGGGTTTTGCAGCAGTCCCCTGGCGGATATGTTTCCTTTAAGGCATTGATTACTTTTAGAGCTTTGTAGGAATACTTAGTCCCCCACCATCACCCCATGGATGCTTTTATGCATTATCGGTGAAATAGAGTATTAGCAACTCTATGATAACAGGGCACAAGTTATACGGTACTGTGGGCAATATTTTAAAAGGCCGCTAAGTTGCTTGCAAACTAAAAAAGTCATAGAATAAATATTCTTAGCTAAACTAAAAAAATAAATAAAACATACATCCCAATTCTGTGCCCAGTAGTTGTATTTTCGCATATTGCACATGAAGCCCATTGTTACCATGGTTCAGGTCACTTTATATAAGCGTCCAACAGCTGCCACTTCTCTTTTATTAACCGTAATCTATGAACTGGTGAAAACACACTATTAAAATAATTCAGGTGAGGGAAGAACACTATTGAGTTAAGCTTCCTATCACAAAGAAAAACATTTAGGAATAATCTTGATTAAGCTGCAAGTAATTACTTACACTGTGCTTAATACCATTTAGTCTATAATTTGTGTTTTGTCCCCTTGTACTATTGTTTAAAAATCCAAGAAACAAGAAAGACACAGCAGTATTCTTTTCTACACGAGTACATTCAGAGTAATGGAAGATATAGTATGAGAAAGAAAGACTGGGTTTTGATACTTTGCCCAATTTATTTATTTAGAAAATAAAAAAAAACAGTTGATGAGAATTTTTTTAAGCATTATTTGAAAACTTTATCATCTACTATATATGTGTATGTGTTAGCATGTCCTCGGTTGTTTAACTGCATGACACATTAAGGCATTTAGATATGAGGACCAGCTTGACACCTTATTGTTTAGAGTAGACTATAGAAGGCACTGTATGGGATTAAGGGAGAACATTGCCGTGGCACCGTGACAGAGTGGTTTGGATTGAGGGAGAACATCCACTTACTGACATAGTGGAGAAAAGCTCCTGCTACACTCACAGTCAGCGCTCTAAAGGAATGTACTGCATGATGATGCGGCCGACATGACACCAGCAGAGTGGTTTGGATTGAGGGAGAACACCAACTTATCGATGTAGTGGAGAGAAGCTCCTGCTACACTCACAGTCAGCGCTGAACAGGAATGTACTGCATGATGCAGGCAGTATGACAGCAGAGAGGTCATGTGACAGGTGTGTTGTGGAGGAAGATAGGCATAATAGATGGGCAGTGATATCTCTCCCTGACAACTTTTGCTCCATGGAGTATATTGGGCCTCTTCCCACCTGCTTCTGAGGACCCAGGGCCATTGACTTACAATATGCAGGGTCTCAAAATGGAGATGGGAGCTATGGAGAGGCAATGGAAACTCTTCCTTTCCAACAACCCCCCTTGTTAGCAGTGGAAAACAACTGCCAGGACTAATGGGGAAGAACAGGACATTGCAGTTGAACTGAGCATGAGTAACCACATTAGTGGATGCCCAAAAGTTGTTGTAAACTAAGGGCGACAGGTTATCAGGCCTATGGGGCCGATTTACTAATGTGCTTCTGTTCAGACTGACCAATGACAGCACTCGCCCTCTTCCTGGAACATGTGACAGGCAATGGACCAATTGTAGTGAACTATTGCTGGTTACATGACCCAAGAGGTTGGAGGGACTAACAGCATAACCGTTCCCGGACTTTGAGTCCCGGGAACAAGATTTTCTAGTACATGGCCTGTAACTGGTGGATCCTTACCGATCAACCACTTACAGCAATTGCTAGCAAGGACGATATGCTAAGGACTTGAAACTCCCGGTATCATCACTCATAATGCCGGGAGCTCTGAATTCTGGTCCGTAGCACATCGTCCAGGAACAGACAATGATAACGGAACGTGTATGCAGCTCTACATATTCAAGTCAGTGGGACATTCAAACAAACTTTGAATGTGAAACAGACATTTAATAGGAATTTCTAAGTTAAAAACAACAAAAAAGAGGAGATTTACTTAAACGATTTCAAATGTTTTTCTTTATCGGTCAGAACGGTCTTCTGTACCCAGCATTAAAGGAGAAGTCCAGATATTTTTAAAATCTGCCAGCCAGAAGGGGCAGGGGGGAATTTGATTACAGGTACGAACTTACCTCTGCCTGTGCCCGTGTTGGACCAGCGTGGGACCAGCCTCGGGACCCACGCCGGGCTCCGGGATCTCCACGCCATGACCCGGCTGATGGACTGGACTGGGGCAGAGCGTAATAAGGATGTTATATTTTGTATATTTAGTGAAGCCATTACAATATGGCATTACAATTACAGCTCCAGTCACTGACAGGCACTAAGCAGCCGGTCCATCAGCCAGGACAGGCATTTTCCCCGACTAGTGACATCATCAAACAAAATGACCTCCGGCAAGTGTCCAGAGGCCGATCCAGTCACTCACCGCAGGCACAGGGAGAGGCAAGTGTGTACTCGTTATCAAATTCCCCCCCTGCCGGCTGACGGATTTTCAAAATGTTCGGACTTCTCCTTTAATGCTCCTGTTGTTTATGGGATACCAATGATAAAACCATACACTGTAAGTGCAATTTAAAGTATGGACTGCGGAGTGTAATGAAAGAATGGGAGTGGGTTAAATATGGTCAGGTTGAGGGCACTATGGGGGAACTTTGCTGGCAAAATCACTTGTGGGGCCTCATTTGTGGATTTATTTATGGTTGGGGCAGCATCACAATATTATGGATTATGCACGTAGACAGGACATTTTTGTTGAGAAGGTGGGTAGAATCATGACATTTTTCTAGCTCAAAGCGTTTTCTCCCCGCTCGGTCTCCCAATTGGTACAGGTCTCGGTACCCGGTCCGATTAAAACTTTTTAGATATCTTTATTACATGTCAAAAGTTTTTTGTAAGGACAGTGACACTTTAATTTAAAAGTAATATCCATCTAGAGATCCTGGGCTTTCATTTCTCATTGGATTTATAAAGCCTTTTGTATAAGTATGTTTTTGTAAACTGCCATTTGGGTAAAAAGTTATTTCATCCCTAGCATCAAGTTAAAGCGATAATGGTAATGTCCATCTGAGTAGAGTAAGACCTTGCCGTGTCTTTTAAAATGCCCCTGGTGCTTTGGTTAGGATAAAGAATGATCTTTTAATCTGCAGCAGCCAAGTCAATGAGGCGTGGCCTAGAGCTTGAGTGTCCTAGGCCTGCGCCGCCTCTACTTTCTTCCTCCCTGCCCCCCTTGTCATTAGGAGAAAAGAGAGGCACTGCAGGCCTTGGGCACAGAAGCTGTAGGCCACGCCTCACTGACTCTGCTGCTGATTAACAGATCATTTTTTACACTAACCCTGTTTTAGTGGATACAATATTACTTTAACTTTACCAGTGGTAGCTAATTTATAAAACAATCTTGCAATTTTTTGCACACTCTCACTCCAGCACGAACCCCACTTCAAAAAGCACTAACATCTAAGCTACTTATAAGGAACGTAAACCATTTTGATCAATTGGGCGCAGGCACACATGACAAATGACTAGCAAAAAAGGGTAAAAAATCTATTAAAATCCACAAATAATAAATAACTTACAATGATAAATCCACATACGATCCTGCCGGAAATCGGTACCATGTGTATCACAACCCCCTCCAGTAAATTGTCATCCCTGCCTAAGAACCATTGCACGTGTAGCCTATTCTTTATTCAGTATTTTTCTTTAGCAGTTGTAGTGTATCTTTAGTAGGATACTTAAGCCACACTGCTTAATTCTGTTGCCGCTGGAGGGAGAATATTAGAAAAAGAAAAAAGGGAATGTATTTCACCCAGTGGGCGTACGCTGTATACTTATGTGTAGGTGAGCCAAGGAACATGGATTGTACAAGCGCGATCACTCAGTAAGCAGCGAATGCGAGGTTCTCTCCAATCTGCATACAAGGAGCTGTCAGGAAGCACTTTATTGCTCAAGCCTATGTCTTTATAGAAAATGTTAACTGTGGGAAAGTAAATGTATAGATGGTCCTCTTGGTATACTTAAATAATTATAAGCGTCTCAGACAGCAGGTACCATGCTTTACTTAATAGAGGAATAAAAGCCGCAGATCAGGTAGGGGTATTTTGTTTCAAAGAAAGAAGAAAAAAAGTTGTGTGTAGGTGGGCAAACTATACTTGTCTGAGGCTAACTATAGTGTTTACTGGTTGTACCACTTAAACCTTTTATTCCTTTGCAATCTTAGAAAATGTCTGATGAACCAGACCTTACAAACGCCCAGTCAATGATGTTTACGTTGTGTATTTCATGGCCTTTGCTAAAGCTCAGATTCAACAAAGTATAATAAAAAATTTAAAAAAAAACGGTGATTGAAGTGAATGTATGGTCAGGAAATGCATAGTTATGTATAATCCAAACATATTTTTTATTGTAAAATATATTTTTATATGACTAGCTATTAGAGCAGGCACAAAAAGTGGACATCACCTGGTTCGACTTTGCTGTACAGACTGGGATGGAGAAAGTAGAGAGCAATGGATTAACATGGATTTGTCAGCTAGATGTGCTGCCCAGGGTGCGAACGGTATGTTAGACCTGTTAGCCAAAGCAGAACAAAAAATTTCGGCAAATTGGTCAATGTCATGTGACTGTTGATAGAAAGGCTGCTATTTAGGTACATATACAAAGTACATGAAAGAAGGCAATATTATTGATATAGACTCTACTACTCCCTCTCCTAAATTACTTACTTCTAAAGGAATTCATTTAACTCTATTAGTTTCCCTGAAATGTTTATTAAGACACTGGATACTGGATACTCTACCAGACATTTCTGAGGTAATCTCCACTCTGAAGGAGATCTTTCATTGGGAACTTTTGGATGTATTGCGCACCAAAGAAAAATCAACAAAAACATTTATGTCCAAATGGACACAATTTCTAATTCATGATTTTACTATGGAAGAGAGAGACTCTGTCATTAATCAATTTAAGGACACTGATTGGTATTGCATGGCCGCCCAAAAGGGAACTCTGGGAGCACTCCAAATATCTTAATCTTTTCCCTTTCTCTGTTAAAGACATTTCTGTCCATTCTAATGGTAGCATATTTGAATATCTGACATCTATACCATGTTTTAAGGTGATATTATAAATGACTGTTTTTCTACTTATGTTTTTGGTAAGACTACGTTGTATTGTATATGATAATATATCTTTTAAGGTTATTACAAAGGCTCATTGTATCTGTATGATATTGTAGACATACAATCCTTTGTTGCCTGTGAGCGACTTTCTTTTTGAATATGTAATGAATTTTCAATATGTATGTTCAAATATTACATAAGCCACTAATAAAATATCGTTTAAAAAAAAAAAAAAAAAAAGAAACAAGGCAATAGAACAATATGCCCCTCATGTGTTCAATGGATTCATAGCTACTTTAATGAAATATTTTTTTTTGTCATATAGCTATTAGGAGGACTGATGAGAATGAATTTGTTTAGAATCAATTTCGCTCCAATGTTTGTCAAAAGTTTAAATTAGACTGAATCTGAATTTTTGGGTTTTTTATTTTGGGTGAATTAAGTACAATAGCACGAAGTACAGTACACTAAGCGGCATGATATACACTGTATACCTCACTGCTCCGTTTAGATTTGCTGGGCCAGGAGCAGGACCCAGAGGTAAGCAGCAATGTTGTATGCAATTCCACTTCTGGTATGTTCACATTGAGGAATAGGCGAGGAATTTCAAGTGGAATTCACGCTTAATTTCATGCTTATTTTGCTTGAAATTCAGCCTGTAATATAGGTACAGAGCAATGTCCCATTGTGTTCAATGGGATTTACACTCTGTAGTTCACACAGTGGAATTCACATGCGGAATGTTTCGCCACGGATCCGCTTTCCGCCCAAAGAATTGACATGTCAATTACAGCGAGGAATGCCACAGTGCAGTCTCCTTAAAGCGACTCTGTACCCACAATATGACCCACCAAACCTTGTACCTTCGGATAGCTGCTTTTAATCCAAGATCTGTCCTGGGGTCCGTTCGGCAGGTGATGCAGTTATTGTCCTAAAAAGCAACTTTTGAACTTGCAGCCCCGTGCCCTATGGCCAGGGCTAAGAGTATCTGTGCCCTAACTATGCACCACCCCTCTGTCCCTCCTCCCCACCCTCTTCATCATTAGGAATTTCACTTGAACATTTTCTCCATGCTGAACATTGCACAGGTGCCTTAACGATCCAGCCCATGTTTAGTATTCACACAGCTGATGAATAGGAGACAATCTGCCTGGAGCATTCCTAATGATAAGGAGGGTGGGGAGGAGGGACGGAGAGGTGGTGCCAGCCTAATGCATACACAATCTAGGCAATAACTGCATCACATGCCGAACGGACCCCAGGACAGATCTTGGATTAAAAGCAGCTATCCCACGGTACAAGCGGTTTGGTGAAATCAGATTGTAGGTGCAGAGTCGCTTTAAGTAACTTGCTGAGTGGGCATTTCCTTGTGTCCCAATGGGGACCAAGAAGTGGTGATGAGCAGAAATGCTGGCACCATTACCAGACAGGTGAGTAATACTTACTTTTTTTTTAACTCAGTGTGACTGAGTTAAAAAAAAAAAAAAACTTTAATATTTCAGTTATTTTAATTATTATATTCCAGGGACTGCTTTTGGAACAAGAGGAGAGAGCAGGACCTTTTCACTCAGCCTATCACTGCCCACACCAGTGTCCTGCCTAGATCAATGATTGGCTGAGCAGGGAGGTCGTTTTCTGATCTCTTGACATAAAAGCAGAGAGAAGAGACAAGCATTGGGAGAACTACAGGACCAAATAGGAGCTGAGGAGTGCAGGGGGAGGGGGTAAGGTGAGTATAATTTTTTTGTTTTTTTTACCAACCCCAGCAATATAATAAGGATAAACACTGGAGCACACCTTTTAACTTGATGATGATACTAAATAATGTATAATAATAAATAATAACATATTTAGCAAAAAATAGGGAGAGGATGAGGTGTCCTGAAATCTGATGACATCTATATTTGCCCTTGAAAAAAAAAAGAAATGAACACAAGAGAAAAAAAAAACAAAAACTCTATACACACCATACACAAAATGAATACAAAAACGTGCGCGACGAGCGAAGGTCAAACAGACGCATCGCTGACTGCTGTTTATTTTTGCAATAATCTAAACATCAAATACATAATTCACTATTGTGGAGAAAAAATATTACATTTAAAAAGGGAATTTATAGTTTGTAAGGCTCAAGGTTTCTGGCCTCTGTCAGCTGCTGTTGACTGAAGAAACGACCTTGTATAGATCGTTCGGCTCGCAGAGAAATACAGATCACAATCATTGTGTATACAAAAATCCATTTTGTCATTTAAACTATGACATATCCCGAATTCAAAACACTTTCTGGCTCCATTCAATATGATATTTGGGTATTCACAGGAAGGTGTTATAACAGGTAGGTAGAAATAGTATAAGCTGCAAGTAAGGGCTAATGCAAACGTCCACAGAATTCCGTCCGTGCATGGACAGTGTTCTGCAGACTGGACCTTGGAGCTCCCAGCAGCATGATTAAAGGGGTACTCTGCCAAAAATCTTTTTCTTTCAAATCAACTGGTTTCACTGACACCATGCTTTCTGCTGCCACCTCTTTCCATGTCAGGAACTGTCCAGAGCAGGAGAGATTTTCTATGGGAATTTGCTACTGCTCTGGACAGTTCCTGTCTCGGACAGAGGTGGCAGCAGAGAGCACTGTGTCAGAGTGAAAAGAATCCACCACTTCCTGCAGGACATACAGCAGCTGATAACTATGGGAAGACTTAAGATTTTAAAACAGAAGTAAATTACAAATCTATATAAGTTTTTAAAACCAGTTGATTTGAAAGAAAAATATTTTTTGTCGGAGTACCCCTTTAATTATGATGTCGGGAGCTCTAATACTGTCTGAAAGTTTGCGCTAGTGTACTAACACATCTGTTCAAACTTTTAAACTTTTTAAATTAAACATGATGCTGGGAGCTCCGGATTCCAGTCTGCAGAACAACATCCGTGCACGGACCGAATTCTGCACACGTGTGTAATTAGCCCTTAAAAAGCACTATTAGAACTCTAACTTCATTGCTTAATGTTTGGTTGATAAAATTATAGTAGCTAAATAAAATAAAAAATACAAAAAAAATAAAAATACGACAGCATACAAGATCTTATCTCTCTCGACATCCCTATAAATGTGCGCATGACACTTTATTAAAGTAAAGAATAGTAGTAGACATAGGGTAAACCTGATAAAATGCAATTAAGTGTACACCGAAAAATTAAAATAATAGAAACTCTTATTTTAATTTTAGATGTACACTTACTTAAAGAGAAGTCCAGTGAAATTTTTTATTAAAGTATTGTATTGCTACCCAAAAGTTACAAATCACCAATATACACTTATTTTGGGAAATGCTTATAAAGTGCTTTTTATCCTGCACTTATCACTGCATCAAGGATTCACTTCCTGGATAACATGGTGATGTCACTTCCTGGATAACATGGTGATGTCACTTCCTGGATAACATAGTGATGTCATGCCCCGACTCCCAGAGCTGTGCGGGCTGTGGCTGCTGGAGAGGATGATGGCAGGGGGACACTGAGGGACACAGGACACTGGAGGGACACTGAGCATCCCTCTGCCATCATCCTCTCCAGCAGTCACAGCCCGCACAGCTCTGGGAGTCGGGTCATGACTAGTGATGCACGATGCACCGAAATATCGATACTAATATTGATATTCGGGGCAAAAAAACGGTTCGGTACCAGGATTTCCTGGTATCGATACTTTATGTTAAGATGTGCAATAGCGCAGCTTAACATAGAGTATAGTGCAGAGAACACGGCGGGCAGCTAGCTTAGCACCAGCCGTGCTCTGTCTGCTCCCCACCCCCCGCGCGGCTCACCAACTCCTTCTCCATGCTGCCTGGTCCAGGTGTCATCTCGGACATCTCTCTCCCCCTCCCCAGCAACCAGCGGGGGCCGCCCGGGTACGGCATGCCGCTGTCACTATGGAGCGGTATTCATACTGGACTGTACTGCGTTGTGACTCCCGGCCCCGCACACAGGCCGCAGCCTCCTCACTACGGGACAATCTCCAAAGCAATCGGCTGCTGCGCACGGAGCGGCTCTGATGCTGCTGACACAGCGGCATCTACACAGTTAAACCGGCTATTTAACTGTGTAGATGCCGGTGTGTCAGCAGCATCCGAGCCGCTCCGTGCGCAGCAGCCGATTGCTTTGGAGATTGTCCCGTAGTGAGGAGGCTGCGGCCTGTGTGCGGGGGCCGGGAGTCACAACGGAGCGAGGAGAGTGACGCCGGGACCGGGCAGCATGGAGCAGGAGGTGAGGAGGCTGCGGCCAGTGTGCGGGGGCCGGGAGTCACAACGGAGCGAGGAGAGTGACGCCGGGACCGGGCAGCATGGAGCAGGAGGTGAGGAGGCTGCGGCCTGTGTGCGGGGGCCGGGAGTCACAACGGAGCGAGGAGAGTGACGCCGGGACCGGGCAGCATGGAGCAGGAGGTGAGGAGGCTGCGGCCTGTGTGCGGGGGCCGGGAGTCACAACGGAGCAAGGAGAGTGACGCCGGGACCGGGCAGCATGGAGCAGGAGGTGAAGGTTCTGCTCCACTACAACTATTACTATCCCCAATGTACTATACTAGTGCTGGGTCAGCACCAGTATAGTATGTTGGGGATAGTAGTTGTATGGCTGACACATAACACTAGTATAGTATGTTGGGCATAGTAGTTGTATAGCTATATGTCAGCCATACAACTACTATCCCCAATATACTGTACTGTACATCTGCCATACTACTACTACTACCCCCAACATACTGCACTGTACATCTGCCATACTACTACTACTACCCCCAACCTACTATACTGGCATCTGCCATACTACTAGTACCCCCAACATACTGTACTGTACATCTGCCATACTACTACTACTACCCCCAACATACTGCACTGTACATCTGCCATACTACTACTACTACCCCCAACATACTGCACTGTACATCTTCCATACTACTAGTACCCCCAACATACTGCACTGTACATCTGCCATACTACTACTACTACTACCCCCAACCTACTATACTGGCATCTGCCATACTACTAGTACCCCCAACATACTGTACTGTACCTCTGCCATACTACTACTACTACCCCCAACCTACTATACTGGCATCTGCCATACTACTAGTACCCCCAACATACTGCACTGTACATCTGCCATACTACTACTACTACTACTACTACCCCCAACCTACTATACTGGCATCTGCCATACTACTAGTACCCCCAACATACTGTACATCTGCCATACTACTACTACTACCCCCAACCTACTATACTGGCATCTGCCATACTACTAGTACCCCCAACATACTGCACTGTGCATCTGCCATACTACTACTACTACTACCCCCAACCTACTATACTGGCATCTGCCATACTACTAGTACCCCCAACATACTGTACTGTACATCTGCCGTACTACTACTACCCCCAACCTACTATACTGGCATCTGCCATACTACCCCCAACTTACTATGCATCTGCCATACTACTACTACTACTTCCCCCAACCTACTATACTGGCATCTGCCATACTACTACTACTACCCCCAACCTACTATACTGGCATCTGCCATACTACTACTACTACCCCCAACCTACTATACTGGCATCTGCCATACTACTAGTACCCCCAACATACTGTACTGTACATCTGCCGTACTACTACTACCCCCAACCTACTATACTGGCATCTGCCATACTACTAGTACCCCCAACATACTGTACAGTACATCTGCCATACTACTACTACTATCCCCAACCTACTATACTGGCATCTGCCATACTACTAGTACCCCCAACATACTGCACTGTGCATCTGCCATACTTCTACTACCCCCAACCTACTATACTGGCATCTGCCATACTACCCCCAACTTACTATGCATCTGCCATACTACTACTACTACCCCCAACCTACTATACTGGCATCTGCCATACTACTACTACTACCCCCAACTTACTATACTATGCATCTACCATACTACTACCCCCAACCTACTATACTGTGCATCTGCCGTACTACTACTACCCCCAACATACTATACTGTGCATCTGCCGTACTACTACTACCCCCAACATAATATACTGTGAGTCAGCTTCACTACTATTACCCCCAAAATACTATACTGTGTGTTAGCCATACAACTACTACCCCCAACATACTATACTGTGTGTGACCCATACAACTACTACCCCCAACATACTATGCTGTGAGTCAGCCATACTACTACTACCCCCAACTACTATAATAAAAACAAAAAAAGGGGGAAATATTGGCATCACCACATGCGTAATTGCACATTTAAATGATCACCTTCCCAATCTCGCACAGTATACAGTGTTCCAAAAAAAGTCATATATCCAAACATGGTACCAATCAAAGCTGCAAATCATTGCGCGCAAAGACTCTCAGACAGCCCTACAGGCTGAAAGATATGGGAATCAGAAAACAGCAATTTTTAACACATGTATTTAAAAAACAAACAAAAAAAACATAACTTTTGTAACATTTGTACAGTGTAAGTGGTAAATTAAAATGAAAATATATTGTACCATTGTAATAGTGCGGACCTGAAGAATATAGATAACATGTCAGGTATATTACATAGTGAACATTGGGGAGTGTTATATCTGCAGTTGAGGGGGGGGGGCATTATATTGAGTTATTATTGGGGGGGGTTATACGCTAAGTATCGAAATGGTATTGAGTATCGAAATAAAAAAGTTGGTATTGGTATCGAACTCAAAATTTTGGTATCGTGACATCCCTAGTCGTGACATCACCATGTTATCCATGAAGTGAAGCCTTGATGCAGTAGTAAGTGAAGGGAAAAAAACACTTTATAAGCATTTCCCGTAATAAGTGTATATTGGTGATTTGTACAACTTTTGGGGGTCAGTACAATACTTTAATAAAAAAATTTGCTGGACTTCTCCTTTAACCCCTAGGTAACCCTGGATGTACCCTTCCGATTACTTGAATGAAGCCATCCCTGGTGTCTAGTTGGGTGGACGTTGTCCCAGAGGAGCGATCCACACATCTTACTCTGTCCGGGGTCTGCGTCGTAATGGCGCTCATCCCGGCTCGGCACTCGATTGCTTCCAGCTGCAGCAGCCGGAAGCAATCGATGTGCCTATCTCATCGGTCTATGCTGCATATCAATGCAGCATAGATCTCAATGAGAGCTCAGTGCACTTATACTAGAAGTCCCCCAGGGGGAATAACCCTAACCCCAGGGGGAATAACCCTAACCCTGTAAAAAAAATAAAATAAGTGTTATTATCAATAAGAAGCCCCCTCCCCTAATAAAAGTCAGAATCACCCCCCTTTTCCCATGTTATAAATAAAAATAAACATGTTTGCTATTGCAGCGTGCGTAATCGCCCAAACTATTAATTAATCACATTCCTGATCTTGCACGGTAAATGGCGTAAGCGCAAAAAAAAAACAAAGTGCAAAAATTGTAATAAAAAGTGATCAAAAAGTTGCATATGCGCAATTAAGGTACCAATAGAAAGAACACATCATGGCGCAAAAAATAACACTTGACACAGCCCCATAGACTGAAGGATAAAAGCGCTATAAGCCTGGGAATGGAGCGATTTTAAGAAACATATATTTGTTAACAATGGTTTGAATTTTTTACAGGCCATCAGAGACAATAAAAGTTATACATGTTACGTATCGTTGTAATCGTAACAACTTGAGGAACATATATAACAAGTCAGTTTTACCCCAGGGCGAATGGCGTAAAAAAACCAAATAAAAGAAATGTGGTTTTTTTTTTCTGAATTTTTTTCTGGTTTCGCAGTGTACTTTATAAAAAAAAATCAGCCTGTCATTGCAAAGTACAATTAGTGGCGCAAAAAATAAGGGCTCATGTGGGTTTCTAGGTGAAAAAATGCAAATGCTATGGCCTTTTAAGCACAAGGAGGGAAAAACTAAAACGCAAAAATTGAAATTGGCCCGGTCCTCTAAGGGTTAATTGCATTCTATAAACTTACCCTATGTCTACTATTCTTTACTTTATTAAAGTGTCGTACTTGAGGACCTAGTCCCTTCTGTTATCTTCTATAGATTCATTCTCCTTGGGGAATGGGAGTTTTTTTTCTAGGTTAACCTCGTTGGACCTACTTTCTATATACACCACTATATACACCACTACATTGCAGTTGATCTCACAACACTCCCCTTTACTGTAGCACCACAAAGAGTCTGATCCTGATTCGGCAGTCAATTACTATGGGCTCCAGGAGACTTATTCTCACACCTCCTCAGCCTCATACTCACAACCTCCCAGAGTCTAATTCATCCACCCTCAGCCTTATAGTCACACCTCCTTAACCTCATATTCACACCTCGGTGCATGATTCACACCCATCAGCGTCATGATTACACCCCTTTTGAAAAAAAAATTGTACCCACCTGACTATTAAGGGAAAGGTGCACATGGTGACCAAACTGTAAAAACTCTATATCTAAAAGGACAGGCTTAGTAGAAATCTGGGCACCAAAAGGGAGCAAACTGTTATAGTGCCAAGCACTAAAAGACAATAAAAATCATTATGCTACAGAAAAAAAGTAGAGGTTTCCCAGTAACTGCAATACCTGACCCCTATAAAAATGTACTGTGAAATAATTTTAGATAAAAAAAAAACTATAGTGGATTTAAAAAAAAGTAACAGTTCTTATATTTTTAACCACAACTTTTTGCAAAACTCCTTCGTTTAAAATAAATAATAATAAACAAATAAAAACACTTTCACATCTGAGCACAAAGTCTTATAACCTGAATATACAAAGCAAAAAAAAAAAAAGTAAAAACAGGCAACAACAAAAAGACAGTTCACAGTAATGAGCTAGTTTGGATAGTCAGGTTCACGAGGGCACTGCATTTTCTTTGATGCAAAAAAACTACAAACATAATGATTGTTCTTAATGTCTGTGCTTAAGCGAGTTCAGTACGTCTGTCCCTTTCAATGAGTGTGATATTTTAAGCTGAATGACAACATTTATAATTGTTACAGAACCAACGGGAGTCTGAATGAATAAATGGTACAAAACATCAAGCCATTCCACCTGTAAACTAAACATGACTACCACTCAAGAGACAAATCCGTTAATTAAATGCGTGATTACCTGTATTTTAATGTGAATAGAAAGCTCGAGTAACTAACAATGATTCTAGTTTCAGTAAAATAGCTTCATAATGCTCTCTCTTTAGACACACAATGCGCTACGAGAGCAAAACATTAACTCTCGAAAAGGCTGACGGCTCGGTTTAGCTCTTTGGCACGATTCAAGTGTCAGCTTATACAAAAAAAGAAAAAAAAAAAAAAGGAAAACACTAAAAAAGAAAAAGTTATTGTCTTAGTAAGATTATCGCCGCATACACACGCCAACAACAAGACAAGTTAACATGCTACGTAGGCTTAAATAAAGAGATATATAAAATAAGCCGATATGTAAAAATGTCTCCGTAGAGCTCAATAGAGCTTCACCTTTCCGGGTCCATGAACACTGGCTCCATTGTTGGGTACAAGATGTAGGTCTGAGCGGGGTTGTATTCATTGTGTGTAATGTGGACCCAAAGCTCAATGGAGTGAGGAAGCGGAGGGCTTCAGACACAATGTGACAGTGCTCATAATGTTCCATGTCTAACGCCCATCAGTCCGGCTACTAGACATTAGAAAATGAAGATCATTAGTAATTCCCAAATAGGGGCCAAACACATTGATACACTGCAAAACTATTAACATAAAGAGAATTATTAGTTATCCCAAGATCCAAGTTATCCACAGTGTGTGGGACAACTAGCTGGTTTGTTGGGATTAGATCAACGGAGCCCCCACCGATCCTGTCCCGCAAATGAATAGGGTGGTAGTGTGCTTGTGCAGCCAGTGCTTCATTGATTCTCTATGGGGCTTTCGACCATTGCCGAGTTCAGGAAGTAGTGGGGGTCCTTCTGTTTCACCCCCACTTTTCATTTTTATATTCCATGATAAAGGGATTTATAGGGAATAACTTTTGATACGGGCATAATTCTTTAAATGAGGATGGGCAGCACAGTGGCTCAGTAGTTAGCTGCGTAGTCTTGCCTGGGTTCAAATCCCACCAAGGACAATATCCAAAAGGCATTTGTAAGTTCTCCTTGTCTTTATACGAGTCCCCTGTAGGTACACCCCAAAACATACAGATAGGTGAACGTGAATTGAGACTGTGAGCCCTAATGAAGACAGGGACCGACCTGAGCAATATGAGGAAGAAAAAAAGATCACTGTTCTTTTCAGTCTTGTGTCTGGCCGTAAAACAAGTGGCTGAAGCGGAAGCCTCCCCCCTCTGCCCTATGTGCAGCAGGAGCCTTCCCCCTGTCCTATGTGCAGCAGGATCCTGCCCCCCCTCTGCCCTATGCACAGCAGGATCCTCCCCCCTCTGCCCTATGCGCAGCAGGATCCTCCCCGCTATGCGCAGCAGGATTCTCCCCCCTCTGCCCTATCAGCAGCAGGAGCCTTCCCCCTCTGCCCTATCAGCAGCAGGAGCCTTCCCCCTCTGCCCTATCAGCAGCAGGAGCCTCCCCCCCTGTCCTATGTGCAGCAGGATCCTGCCCCCTCTCTGCCCTATGCACAGCAGGATCCTCCCCGCTATGCGCAGCAGGATTCTCCCCCTATGCCCTATGCTCAGCAGGATCCTCCCCCCTCTGCCCTATCTTCAGTGGAAGCCTTCCCCCTCTGCCCTATCAGCAGCAGGAGCCTTTCCCTCTGCCCTATCAGCAGCAGGAGCCTTCCCCCTCTGCCCTATCAGCAGCAGGAGCCTCCCCTCTATGCCCTATCAGCAGCAGGAGCCTTCCCCCTCTGCCCTATCAGCAGCAGGAGCCTCCCCTCTATGCCCTATCTGCAGCAGTAGCCTCCCCCTTCTGTCCTATCAGCAACAGGAGCCTTTCCCTCTGCCCTATCTGCAGCAGGACACTAAGGGCCCTATTACACCAAGCGATTATCGTCTGTACTTGACAAATTACCGGCCATTATGGTTGATAATCGCTTGGTGTATTAGCTCATGTACGATGTTGACTGATTGTTGTCATTCAACATGTTCTATTAATACGTTAACAATAGCGATAGTCTCCTGCCCATCCTGTGCAATACGAGCGGCGTCAGCAGCCCGCCAGTCTCTTCAATGGGCCTCCCACAGCTCCCCACGGCCCCTCCAGCTCACTGTCTGTGTGTGTAATAGCACAGACAGTGACCTGGGAACAAGGAAGGAGCGAGCGATCACCTAACAGGTCAGCACTCGCTTCCTCCTCAATATCGGACCATGTAAAACGGCCCAAGACTGATTAGCTCTGCCATTTAACTTAGCTCAACCCCTTTCTTATTCCCCTGCTGAAAATGGAACAGATCAGAGGAGAATTAACCCTGTGTTCTGCAGGATTTTCATTATACTGTTTCCGATGCATACAGAAATCCCTGCACACCTGACAACCACTAATAATAAGTTTATCTATTGTCTACTTATCTATTATCATTCATGCATTGCTTCTAGGGAAAAATATTTCGGTAAGAAGCCCTGTATTAGAAAATTAATCTGCCCAATTTAAATGCATGGGTAAAAGTGACTGCACAACATCAGAGATACATAGAGATCTATAGAATGAATACGAGCATGAAAACCTCATTTACGGGTGACTTGTACTTATTATTTCTTTCCATGCTGTATATTTATATAATAACACTTGTTACTTTCATGTATGATTCCCACTTATGTGCCGCCTTGTATTCCTTATACGTCTTACAGTAAAGTGGTAAAACAAGACCAGACTAAAACTAACCAAATATCTGTACACAAGTAGAACAATGAAAACCTGAACTCACAACATTCGACATATCCCAGCCTTACCTTTCAGCTCTCATGTTGGCTGTGACAAGTGCTGTGACTGCAGCTCCCTCTGCTGCTCTCTGCCTTATCAAGCAGGTAAGACATAGCCACACAAAGGAGTACCCAGTAGTATGGACTTCATAGCAGCTCTATAGGACTTCGAGAAAAAAGTTCGCCCGATGGTCACACAATAGCTTTATGATGTATGTGCATTTTTCTGGAAGCCCAATCTGTAGTCTCCTTATTAACCCCCTTACATCAGCAATACGTAGATATACGTTCCTGCTGCACATACCAAGTAGGGATGAGCGAACCGGCTGAGGTTCAGGTTCGTATGAACCTGAACTCTCGGCTTCTGATTCCCGCTGTCTGCCCGCTCCGTGGAGAAGGTGGCTACAGCCTGAGGACCGCCTAGAAAACTGGGATACAGCCTATGGCTATGGCTGTATCCCAGTTTTCCAGGCGGTCCTCAAGGTTGTATCCACCCTCTCCACAGAGCGGGCAGACAGCGGGAATCAGAAGCCGATAGTTCAGGTTCATACGAACCCGAACCTCAGCCGGTTCGCTCACCTCTAATACCAAGTGCAGCAGGAAGACATATGCCCGTTCCTGACACTGAAGGGGTATGATGTGTGCGGGACAGCTGCAGTGAGAGCGGTCCCGCACACATCAGTGTCCCGGGAGCTGAAGGTAATCCAAGGCAGCTGTGATCCTGCAGCTGCATCTCATTAACCCCCCTAAACGCCACCATCTATAGCAATCATGGCGTTTAAGGTACTTAGTGACTGAATAAGCATGTGCCACTGATTGATCGGGACCCCCGAGGTCGCGTTTGCATGTACCGACGGGGGGGTTAAGCCTCCTACCTCCGTCCTGTCGGTTCGGCGATCTGTGCATAGAGTCTGCTCTCAGGCATGCTCTATGCATAGATCGCCGATAATACTGATCTATGCTATGCTATAGCATAGATCAGTACATGCAATCTAATGATTGCATGTTTACTGTGAAAAAAAAAAGTGTTAAAAAAAATGTAGTAACATTTTCTTTTTAAGTATTAAAAAAACCCTTACATCCTCTCCCCCCAAATAAAAGTTTAATATACCCCCTTGCCCATTATAAAAATTAAAAATATTTAAATAAATAAACATATTATATATCTTAGCGTGCGGAATAGTCCGATCTATTAAGATATTACATTATTGTTCCCGCGCGGTGAACGGCGTAATTAAAAAAAAAAACACCACCAGGATTGCAGATTTTCTCAAAATTATATATCAGGAAAAAAGCAAACAAAATGTTTCTGTTACACCAATATGATATTAATAAAAACTAAAGATCATGATGCAAAAAATTACACCCCAACCAGCCCTGTAGGTAGAAAAATAAAAGCGCTATGGCTCTTAGAAGGCGGGGAGGAACATTGCATTAATTTGACCTGGACTTTTGCGCATCAAAGGCTCTGTCTTGAGGGGGGTTAAAAAAAAGGCAGCCTGGTTTGTAAAGTCACTAAAACAGTATCCGGAGGTGTCAGAGTGTGCATTATATGAACAACCTATTGATTTAAATGGGCATCATGAGAGCAGATATTTTGACAATTTCATGAATAAGAGAAGAATAAATTGTATTCATCGCATTTTCTTTGATAAAAATCTTAATAAAAATACATCAATAAGCTGCAGATAAGATGAAACGTAATGTGTAGCCATTTCAAACATCTTCGTAGAAACCAAGAGTGCAAGTGATTATAAGAAACTCTGTAATAGGTTTTATTAGGCAAAAGAGTTTCCTTCTGTACTCCAAGTGTTCCAACCATCCTCCTTAACTGCTCAAAAAAAAATAATCTGTCTACATCAGAGAGAAGCAGAGTATAGACAGGTCTGCACTGCCCATTATAGTCTAAGGAAGGGGCCGAGGGGGATGAGTGAGGAAGAAGAGGAGACAAACAGCCTGTGGAATAAACAGACTTTCTGGCCACAGAAAACGCTGGATTCACATGTTAGACTTATCAGTGATGGTCTGGGAACTTCTGAAGGTTTGCTACAGTGAGGTAGGATTGCAGGATGCTGTTTTTAGTGACTATAAAGTGTATAGGAGGCAGCACAGAGGCCAGTCTGCATCCACACTGTAGCGGAGCATAGGAAAAGCAGACAAAGAGACGGAGTTTGCAGGGAGGTACCAATGATAGAATGGGTAGATACAGTCCTGCTCCTCACGTACATACACAGGACATTGCATCTGTTAAAACGCACCAGACATGACAGGTACACTTTAAAGCTATTGCAACAGCATGTGGCCGTGTCCATTGCCTGCTACCAGCTCTGGGTTGCACTATTTTGTGATCATCGTCCTCTCAGACTGCTTGTCCTCTGGCAGCTTCTCTTGCTGAGCTGGCCTCCTGAAGGATTGGGCTCCCTCTAGTGGCAGGAATGCAAATGTCCACCTGTATTTATAAGCTCAGCCCCCAGGCTCTGGAGTCTTCTGGCAAGTTCTCCTGAGGGTATATATAGTCTTCACCTACCCACTTCTTTGCTCAGTTGTTGTTTGTCAGTCAGCAACCACGTCTGTGCTCCCTGGCTATCTGCCACTTCCTAGCGATCTTCAAGCTATAAGGATCTCAGTCCATTCTCAGTTCCTGCTCAACTTCAGAACTATGTCCTAGGGTTGAATCCGGCACATACCTCAGAGGAAGAGTGCCTAGTCCCGGACTTCAGCACTCCTTCAGTTCTTCAATTGGTGGTCACAGAGGTGCTTCTCTAAGGGTAGCAATCTGGGATTTCCAACAGCGAAGTCCATCCGGCCTTGCCTTGGGCGCTGATGAAAGCTGGGAGCTAATGTTCGCTAAATGTTCGCGAAATATTTGCTAATCTTCCGTATATGTGCACAATGTTCGTTCTTTTTCTAGGATCAGGAGTAAACGATATTAGTAACGATTGTTAGTAACGACTATCATTCTGTGTGTTATGGTGAACAATTTCAGGTCGTTCCCAAAAATGCTCCTTTGCGATTATTTATCGGCCCAAAACGAAAAATCGATTCATCTAGGGATACTACAGTAAATGAATCTCAGACTGTGATGAAGGTGAAACCTTTTTTGCTTTAGAAGTAGAGGACACCCCCCTTGTTAGACTCCGCCCCCCCCCATTGAAAATGAATCCAAAGGGCCTCGTAGACAATCCTGACAATGGGGGGGGGATGTCGTTCTACAGTCAGTTCGGAAAAAATATGGCATAGGGGCCATATGAAAAAGTACACATATACGAATAGACAGAACAGAAATATTTCTAGTGTTTCGTTTTATTTCTTCTTACACATATACTTGTAACTATTTAAGTCTAGCCTAGAGGAAAGATTTTTTTTCTGTAAAAGCAGTGAGACTATGGAACTCATTGTCACACAATAATAATATGAATAAAATTAGATTTTTGGACAAGGAGCAGTGATTCAGAGACTAATTTGGAGACAAGAGGTCATTTCTAAGCTAAAATAAGTCAACTTGCATCTGCAACATTAGGGTTTGTTGCCTTCTTATCGTTCATCACAGTAGGGAATACAGTGATACTACTGAATAGATAAACAGTGAGGGTCCCAGTATACCCCCCCCCCATGTACTATTCACATTACATTAGTTCAGTATGAAAATGTGACCGCTCTTTGGATTCTTTTAGGCAATTTTGTATTTAATTAGACACTATATTTAAGGAGAAGTGCAGGCAAAGCACATATAGAAAACTTTGTAATATATCTTATCAGACAAAAATGCTTCCTTCTCCTGTTATCAAGAATGCCCCTGCCTTCTTGCTACTGCCTTCCACCCTAAAAAAATAACCCCAGCCCTGTCCTGTAGCCAGCTCAGGGAATAAGCAACTGCAAAGCAACTGTATGGAGGAATTATACGAGAGGGAGAGCCTGGGTACACAGGCAGATCTCATTCCTGAATGGTATACACAGTTTAGACTGTTCAGTACAGCTTTATCATGGCTTCCATGACGCTGCATTTCAGGCTGTAAACAAAGACAGTGCAGGATCTTCTCCTCTGTGTGTGCAGACACCATAGATATTAGGCTTCACCTACCAGCTTTAGGAGAAATGAACATTACAGATTTACCTTGCAGAGCCAAAATGTGCAGAAAATGTTGCATAAATAAGACATCTACTGGCCATATCCAGTGCTAATCCTTGTGTACAAACATGGCAGCTTATCCTGAAAATTAATCTAAAACAAAAGCTGAGGAAGCGTGCATGCGCGTGAAACGGTTGTGATAGCTTGTGCTAATTAATGGTTGGCGTCCAAGCCCACTACAGATGAACCTGCAGGAATTTTAAAGTTTACATGGAATAAAGATTACACATACTGCTGAGTGCCCTCCTACTTTTTTCTTCTCCACGGACACATTTATGAACGTTTTTGTATTCTACGAGGAGCATCCCGTACAGTGTCTTTCGTATATGCAACCTCACCTTGCAACCCTATAGAAGCTGTGCCTGATGGGTAGAGCCGGTACTGTTTTCTTTATAAAGTTTTGTTATATATAATAAATATCTAAATTCTGGTGTCGTTCATTCAAAACTCAAAAGTGCAACTGATGTATATATAGAAGAAGCATCAGGTACAGGTCCGGGAACATACAGTCAGCATTTCCACAGCTGGCACATGACCCTTCAGCTATTATTTTTGCCACATCACCCTCGCAGATCTCTCCTGTCATCATCAACTTTTCTTCTCTTGGGGGAGGAATTCCCCCAGTTTGGAGACGGTTATAATGTAGACATATTTATACAAAGCTTAGCACATCTGCCTCTTATTTGACCTCAGAGATAAATATGCCATTCACAAAGCTTTTTGCCCCCGGGCATACAAATTGTTTTGAGTGTATTCAGTTAGCAGGCTTTAGCTTCTCATTCCATAAGGCTTTTCGGTGGCCTAATCTATCTGAATGTACCAGCTGCCTTTACATTCATAGTTGCAAAGCCTGTCAAAACGGATGCGGATCATTCAGAAATCCTTAACGGAAAAAAAAAAAAAAAAACCTGCGTGAATTATACAAATCCGCAAGTGACGGGAAAACAATTAAATATCAAAAAATTATCACAACATTTTTTTTTTTTGCACTTTTGTCATGTAAATCTGCACGACAAGAAAACAATGCCGGGGATTTAGAGGCACAATGGGAATGGGACTTACACACGTTTCCAGTGTTGTCAAAACTCGTCAGGATGTCAGAAACATTTAAGGCGCCGCTGTTTTGCCTGAAATAAAAGATCAGATTAAATTACATTTAATGCTATAACACAATTACTCCTTTATTTTTACATTTAATACTTAACCCCTTTGAGTATGCAAGGGTACCTGTCGGGAAAACTACTTTAAATTCTTTTTAACCCCTAGACGACCCTGGACGTAAATGTACGTCCTGGAAGTCTGTCACCAGATGACCCTGGATGTACAATTACGTCCTGGGTCTCTAGGGAGCTATGAAGCGCTCTCCGGAGCAGAGCGCGCTTCATAGCAGATGGGGGCCTATGGCATAGCATGATCAGTGTATGTAATCTAATAATTGTATGTAAAAGTCCCCCAAGGGACTTAAAAAGTGTAAAAAAAAAAAAAAAAAAAATTTTAAAAAATGTTTTTTACAATACCCCAAAGCCCCTCCCACAATAAAAGTCAAAATCCCCCCCCTTTCCCATTTGATAAATAAAACATATAAAAATAACTAAATAAATAAATTGTCCGATCTATTAAAATAAAACAATCGTCATTTCGTACGGCGAACGGCGTAAACGAAAAGAGGATTACCGTTTTTTTGTTAATATATATATATATATATATATATATATATATATATATATATATAAATTTAATAAAAAGTAATCAAAACGTCCGTCCCACACAAATATGGTATTAATAAAAACAAGAGATTATGACGCAAAAAATTATGCGCCATACGGCCCCGTAGATAAAAAACGAAAACCGTTACAAGCGTCACAAAAGGTACATTTTATTAATAACTAACTGCAAAAAAAAAAGTATTTCAATTGAAAAAAAAAAATCAGAAAATCAGCGTAATCCTGCATATGGTTGTGTTCAGACTGACCTATAGAATAGTGGTATCATGTCGCTTTGACAGTATAGTGCATTGTGCAGCTTACCAGGAGACAATGCTCTTTGTTAAAGGAGAAGTCCGGCCAAAATAAATTTTTGATATGTTGTTACTTATGAAAAGTTATACAAATTTCTAATGTACATTAATTATGGGAAATGCACATATAGAGCTATTTCCCTTAATTTAGTAGATCAGGAAGTGTTAGAAATATCTCTGAAGAAGTGACGTCACGACCCAGGGTGTAATTCCTATGGAGTGTCCAGCAGGGGGCGCTCTCTATATAGAAGTCTATGGGACTTTATTGTTTCTATGGGTTTCTATGTAATGTAATGTAATGTAGTGTACAGTGCTTTATTGAATGAATACATCTATGGAATACTTTGGGGAGCAAGTGTCCTTGCTCCCCAAAGTATTGCATAAATGTATTCATTCAATACACAGTAAGCCCGCCGATCCGCCGCATTTCCGCCTAATTTCCGCCGCATTCCCGCCGATCCGCCACACGCTGATCCGCCGCATTCCCGCCGATCCGGACCATATACATTGAACTACAGCTCCCATCATCTGCTTATAGTATGAACAGGTGATGGGAGCTGTAGCTGGGTAATGGATATGACATGCCGCCGGGCGCAGGGGGGAGCCGCTCAGTACACAGGAGCGCTCCCCCCTCCTCCTTCCGTGATAACTTCCGCCTATACCAATGCTGACTCCCTGCCTGGCCGCCGCTCTCCGCTCTCCCCCCCATACATACCGGCTCCCGATGCATCCTGGTGTCCGCGCTGATGCCGGGAGCCGGTATATGTGAGCGGAGAGCGGCGGCCAGGCAGGGAGTCAGCATTGGTATAGGCGGAAGTTATCCCGGAAGGAGGAGGAGGAGGGGGGAGAGCTGCTGTGTACTGAGCGGCTCCCCCCTGCGCCCGGCGGCATGTGATATCCCTTACCCAACTACAGCTCCCATCACCTGTTCATACATAAGCAGATGATGGGAGCTGTAGTTCAATGTATATGGTCCGGATCGGCGGGAATGCGGCGGATCAGCGGGAATGCGGCGGAAATGCGGCGGATCGGCGGGCTTACTATGTATTGAATGAATACATTTATGCAATACTTTGGGGAGCAAGGACACTTGCTCCCCAAAGTATTCCATAGATGTATTCATTCAATAAAGCACTGTACACTACATTACATTACATAGAAACCCATAGAAACAATAAAGTCCCATAGACTTCTATATAGAGAGCGCCCCCTGCTGGACACTCCATAGGAATTACACCCTGGGTCGTGACGTCACTTCTTCAGAGATATTTCTAACACTTCCTGATCTACTAAATTAAGGGAAATAGCAGTATATGTGCATTTCCCATAATTAATGTACATTAGAAATTTGTATAACTTTTCATAAGTAACAACATATCAAAAATTAATTTTGGCCGGACTTCTCCTTTAAGCATCAATTCAGTCAGTATAATGTCACTGCGCGGTTTCAGAGGTTTTGGTGTTGTGTGACAGGAGAGCTGACCGCACAGTGCTAGCACCGCCCAGGATTCTCTGCTACGTACACATGTGCAGTGAAGGCTTGTCTCGCTCCTTATACAATTGGGAATGGCTGTCAATTAACACCAAGCCATGTATGTGAGCGTGCAAAGGACTGGGGCTTTCTGTGCTTGGTCTGGTTTCTGTGATTACTCTGCTCGTGAAAATATTTAGATGTCCTGTAAGAATATATCGATGGAATTTCGTTGTCCACATTAGTCTGCTGTATGTGGCGGGCGTTTTTTTTTTTAAGCAAATAGACCACCAGGTTCATCGCTTTGGTTATTTTACATTAACAGACCGGCGGTAGTGGGGCAGGGATGCTGGTGGCGCGGTCCTTTTTTTGAACCCCCCCCGATACATGCCCACAGTACCAGTTTATTCCTGAGCCCAGTCCTACCCCAAAGCAATGGGGTCAGGTCTGCCGGCCCCCAGTGTGACGTAACCCCCCCTCCCCTCTGTGACGCGTCTTTCTTAGAATCAATCGATGGACCAGTCGGCCCAAAAGCTCCGGGGTAGGACGGTCTATTAATGTAAAAAAAAAAAAAAAAAAAAAAAAAAAGCTATGTACCTGGTGGTACATTCCCTTTAAATTTTTATTGTTTTCAGCAGTATCATCTTTGATATATAATAAAATTGTCATTTTCACAGTCATCTTTTGGCTAGTATAAGACGTCCGTGTCTTTGTCGCAGTGAACACGCTTTTATTTCACTGCATCTTCACATCTCAATACATTCCAGAGGAAAATCTAAAGTAGAGGCAAGGGACTTGCATTTATACTCCATCACCTACTTCAGCCACTAGAGGGAGTAAGAGCCAGATTTTAAAAAGATGAAGCACAAAACTTATACTGTAGCTTATACTTATACTGAAAGTTATACTCACACTGTAGGTGTAAACTTTAAAGTTATTGCCTTGTATCTACTACAAAGATCTATAAATGGGTTCTGATAAAAAAAATACACTGAATCCCGTTTTAAAATGGATAAGATAAATATAAATATCTAGTTTAACTGGTCAGCTTAGAGTCCAACTAGACGGGCTGATCAATAATGCAGATGATTGATGCTCGTTTACCAAGATTATTACATGGCTTGATTATCATTTAGCAAGGGGTGCACGGACATCGTTAACGATGTCCATGCAGCCCTTGCCCTGAACTATTCATACATTACCACTCCACGCTGCAGGTTTCCTCCTGTTTTCTGCGCTCTTCCCGGCACCGCTCGCAGCAGCTATTCCGAGCCGGCAGGCAGGCCACTCAGCCAATAACTGGTTGCAGCGGTCCCGGACAGGGATTGGCTGAGCTGCCTGTCAGCTCAGAGAAGCTGCTGCGTGTGGTGCAAGGAAGAGACCAGGAACGTGGAGAGGTTATGTATGAACAGTGTATTTATTGGCTACGCATCGCTATTACTTGAAAATCTCAAGTCTTCCAGTAATTATCAGCTGCTGTATGTCCTGCAGAAAGTGGTATATTCTTTCCAGCCTGACACAGTGCTCTCTGCTGCCACCTCTGTCCAGAGTAGGAGAGGTTTTCTGTGAGGATTTGCTACTGCTCTGGACAGTTACTGTCTCGGACAGAGATGGCAGCAGAGAGCACTGAGTCAGGCTGAAAAAAACACACACCACTTCATGCAGAACATACAGCAGCTGCTAAGTACTGGAAGGCTTTTTTGAATAGAAGAAATTTACATTTCTGTATAACTTTCTGACACCGGTTGATTTATAATCAAACAAAGGATCCAATGGCACCAGTCACAGTCTGTCCGGGCATCACGGGAATTCTATTTTTGCAACAGCTAAAGGGCCGCAGGTTACTTATCACTGATCAAAGCGATAAAGGAGTCCTTGTACGGGTCCAGACTATAGGCCTCATCCATGAAAACATTGTCACTCATCTATAAAATAGGAAATTCACAAACTTTGCAGCAATATATATTTTCTCCCATCGAAAACAGCTGAACATCTTGTTCTCAGACCCATTGCTTATTTATTCAGGGACACAGAATGGCGGCCGCCGTCAGTCATTAAACTATTGATCATGGAGCTGCAGCAAACGCGGCTTTTAATACGACGATTTCCTTTTAAACGGGACGAGCCGGGCTTATTGCACTATAGTGTACTATTGACATTCTAATGTGAACAATGTCAAAGGAGACATTGGACACATTATACCGCCATAGGCGAGAGCTGGTCTAACCTTATGAAATTATACAATTCTCCGGCTGTATACATCTGTTACCATGACAACCGCTGAATGCTCTACCCCGGCGTGATGCACTTAACCCGAGACTCATCTTTGGAGTGTAATAAATGGTCTCAGGGTCATGCGAAAAGAAAAGGTTTCAATGCAGGAATAGATTTCAGGAGAAAAATAATGATCTGAGGTCATAGTCCTGGCAAAGGAAACCAGCACAATACAATGTTCTCAGGAATACATGGAACATTCAGGGGTTTTTTTGTATTTTATTTTTATTTTTTTTAGGTCGCATAATATTGTAAAGTTAAGCGGCTTTTATCTATCGCCATGAACTAGAAAAACCCGGTCTGACAAACTCTTTCTGTGGAGTCCATTCTGGTGAACGGTATAAAGCAGAGCTCAACCTACCAAGCGTCTGATCGCCACTTATTCACCGACGTAAACTTCGAAAAAGATCTATTCACTTCTATTGGGGATTGTAGTGAGCATGCTTTGTACTAGGCCGTCCAGAGAAGGTGACGTTTTCCAGGATTTCTTTATTCACGGCCTTTCCTCAGGATACACAATTAAAGGGATTATCCAGGATGAGAACAAACAACAGAGCTACTTTCTTGCAAAAAAAGCCACTCCTGCCTTCAGGTTGTGTGTGGTATTACAGTTCAGCTCCATTCACTTCATTGCAACTGAGCTGCAAAACCCACACCAAAGGAAAAGATAGGTGCTGTTTCTGGAAGTAAGCGGCCATGTTTATCTAAGTCTGGATAACCCAATTAATATGTTATCTGTGGGGTCCTACACAGCACTCCTGACGTTTATCTGTCTCTGCATCAAACATAACTGAATGCAGACAGCGCCATACGTTGTGTAGTGGTAGTTCTGGGTACTGCAGTTGCAGCAAATCTGGCAAATGAATGATCGGCAGTGGTGTGGTTTGTTTCAGTATACTTCCTGTATACCATCAATTAAAAATACAGTAAAACCCTTAAAAATGGATAAGATACATGTGATTAGGGAGGCGAGGACAGTGGCGCATGGCAGCAGACGCAAACTGGCGTAGTTCCGCGTCATCACAAGCCAAAGGTTGGCACAAGCTGGCTGAACCTCGCCCGACAAACGGGCCAGAAACTGTCAGAGGTAACCTGGAACCGACAGGAAGGCGAGAAAACAGAGCAGAGTAAAGCTCACAACTTTTTCCCGGTTGCAGAGTCTTACCAAAAAGGCTCGGCAGGCTACCCTTTGAAAGGACTGCTTCAGCCACAGGATTATGCAAAAGAAGAGCCGGTGGAGCCTCATTTAAGAGTCTCGAAACCCAGGACTAGCCAGATATCCCTCCAGGAAGGAACCAGCCAAGGGGTGGCTCCTCTAGGGAAACCACAAAAACCACCATATTAAGTGGCCCTATAAGTCAGTGTAATGACAAGGGAAAAACTAAGGCTAGGTAACCATCCATATATAGCTGTTTCAGGGTGTTTCCCCTTATCGGTTTGGAGCAGGATTCCGGCTAGGTGGGAGCAATGCCTAGTAGAGCCATAAAAGAAACAGATCGCTGATCTCAGGGATACCAGCCAAAACAATAACACTGTCAGCTGCCGGGTAAAGTGCTCAATGCAGTGAAATCCACTGCATTGAGCGCTTTAACCGGCAGCCAGCAGTGTTATCGTTTTGGCTGGTTTCCCTAAGATGCTGGCTTCCCTGTCAAAGTCAATGTCACATATAATGGAGCCAAGCATGTTGCCACATCTCCAGGAAAGATCTGCAAATTATGCTCTGCACGGAACCTGATGCCACTTGAAGATCCCAATGTATCCTCCAAAGATCCAACACCAGCAAAACTCTCAGAGGAGTGGATCACTGTGACACACAAGAAGAGGAAGACCGTGTTAAATATTATGTGCCCTCTGACTTCTAATACAAAAGTTCACTACCTGGACATTGTGTGGTGGCTCCAGGATATGTTTATGACCAAGTACCATGTGTTGCTGTTCTTCTTATGTTTTTTCCTAATTTAGGGTTGTTGTTTTTTGTTCTGTATTTGTGGGCAGCCAATCACTTTCTACTCTCCATGCTATTTACTTCTTACCCCACTGCCCTCCTTTCTGTACTATCCTGGTACAGAGTGGGTCTTTTTCATTGTTGTTGCTATTTTTGTTAGTTGGTCCTGTGGGATCACGGTTCATATTGTTCTGGCTCGTACTCTACTTTCAAACGGTACCCAACAATTTACTCTGCCCAACAATTTTTTCCCATCCACACCATATTTATACCAGAACCGATTCTTTCCTCTCTAACAAATCCTTAGCTTTCCTTAGGGCCCTATTCCACAGGACGATTATCGTTCAGATTATTGTTAAATTGTTCGAATCTAAACGATAATCGTTCAGTTGAAATGCAGTTAACGATTAACGACTGAACGAGAAATCGATTATCGCTTTATAAGAACTGGACCTATGTTTATCATTGCTTGTTCACAAAACGTTCGCATATAGTTCGCATTGAATAAGACGTCGTTCCATCGTTCGCAGTAGATACAAACGCAATAGCGAAGGAAAAACTATCGCAAATACGATCATAAGTAACGATTATCGTTCCATGGAAATGAGTGAACGTTTTCAGGTCTTTCACAATAGCGGTCGTTTGAGATCGTTAACGATTATGCGAACGATAATCGTCCGGTGGAATAGGGCCCTTAGTCCTTGATGCGTCTATTCATACAATCATGGGTCCGATTAGCTTAACTATAGAAGAACAATTCACTCACCACTCAGATTCGGTCTGGCACCTAAATTCTTATATGTTGCAAAACCCATTGCTACCAACCCGATTCCTATCACTTTCTTGACTCTTTCTTTCAATTGTCGGGCCTTACTGGCCAAACAATTGAAGTAACAGGCCTTGAAGATCTCAGATCCCAGGATCGGACTAAAACTTTTGATCCTAGTAAAATAGCTAATTGCTTAGCACGTTATTACTTAACCTTGTATTATTTAAAGGAGGATTCCTTCCTTCACATAGCAGCTCCTAAAATTCTTCACCTTCCCGTAGAAATGGGCAGACTCGGTTGTCCCCAGCTTACTATGAACAATAAAGTGGTGTATGGCAATCTCGAATCCTCACTGGGTATCAATTGAATCCGCCATTCTGAATTGTATATCCCTAGTGGATAAATTATGGGTAGCTGCCATCACTAACAAACTGGGTAAAAACCCAGTACGGTAAATAATGTAGCGTTTAAGACTTGGCTTTCACCCTCTCAAAATCCCTCTTTAAGTCCCAGGAGAATTTTTCATATAACACTGACGGTGCTTATACTTCCCCTCCCTTCAATAGATCTAAGGCCATGGATGGTCCTTGGCATCTCCTCTTTATTGTGCATCAGCAATTCTAATGGCTTATTACCGTTTTCTGACATAGTCCAAAAATTTTACTTTTTCCATAAGGAATTCTACAAGTATTCACTTCACGTTGCTCAGTCCTTGAAGTGGCCCACCTACACATTATGAAAAAAATTACTTAAAATCTAATTGCAAAAGCTGGGTTTCTATAGGGTATATAGAATTAGTATCCTCACCATCACCAGAGCGCCTCTCGTTCCAGGTTAAGTGGAAGTAAGATCTTTCCTGTTCCTTTAAAAATAAACTGTGGCATACTATTTTTTCATTACATTAAAGGAGAAGTCCAGCAAAATTTTTATTAAAGTAATGTATTGCCCCCCAAAAGTTATATAAATCACCAATACACTTATTACAATAAAAAAAAAATTCCGGACTTTTCTTTTAAGGTGTCTCTAAATGCATTAATTAGCTGGAAGCCTCTAGTAAAATAAATCTATCAGCGGTATTATACCCCCTACTGAATCTTAGAGTCACTGTATTTTTTTATTTTTTTTTCAGAAATCAATAGTCCAGGCGATTTTAAGAAACTTTGTAATTGGGTTTATTAGCCAAATCTGCCATTATCTGCATTCAAAAAGCCTTTTCCCAGGTCCCCCCCTCCTTCCTCTTTTCCATTCACTGCAAAAAATCAGGAAATTGTGACTTCTTGCATCAGACACAACCCTGTCTGGTCTAGGGAGAGGGGAGGGGGGAGGAGGAAGGGGGGAGGAGGAAGGAGGAAGGAGGAAGGAGGGAGTTAGCCTACAGCAGAAAGGAGATAACAGAGGATTACAGACAGAGCTGGGTGACAGCTGTAATCAGAGCTCAGAGAGGTCAGTGCTGACTTTCAGAGGAGATAAAGGGCGATGGATTTGTAGATTAACTCTTTGTTGTCCTGTTTTGGTCTTTTATTTAGCTCTCTCCATAGGAGAACAATGAAGACAGGGGGGAGAGCTTCAAAATGCTTTTTCATGATAAAAATGCATTTTTTTGCTTATAAACCCAATTACAAAGTTTCTTAAAATCGCCTGGACTATTGATTTCTGGAAAAAAAAAAATAATATTTATTTATTTATTTAATTTATTTATTTATTTATTTTTTTCCCCTGGGAGGGTGGGGGGGATGAGGGGAGGGTTTGGGTATATGTATATTGCAGGTATAGTAATGTAGTAACAGGGAGGAGTATGGGCTTAGAGCTTGTACGTTCATTCCCAGCTGTTTTGAGATAATATGGATACTTTGTTATACCTGCTATGTATTTGTATTGTATACGTTTGTTTTTGTCTTTTTTTAAAAATATAATAAATAAAGATTTAAAAAAATAAAAAATAAAAAATTTCCCTGGCATTCAGGGACATGTTGGACACATCAAAAGATTTCCTCAACAGAGTGACACTCTACTGACAGACCCCACTGCTCCCTTTGACTTGATGCAGGAGACATACCCTAATGTAAGCCTATGGAGCCCATCTCCTGCAAAGAGACAGGGCAGTAGACAACCAGAGAATAAGGGTAGTATTACATGGCCCGATAATAAATCTGCTAGATCGGCGCTCGTTTACTGGGCCTATTACACGGCCCGATAATCGTTTAACAAGGGCTGCATGGACATAGTTACCGATGTCCTTGCAGCCCTTGCTTAAACTGCATACATTACCTATCCATGGTCCAGAGCTCCTCTTGCGATCCGCTTCTCCCCGGGTCCCATGCGTTGCAGCTTCAGAGCAGGCTGTCTTAGCTGACAGGCCGCTCAGCCATTCACTGGCCGTGGCGGTCCCAGCCAGTGATTGGCTGAGCGGTCTGTCAGTTAAGACAGGCCGCTCTGAAGCTGCAACGTGCGGGACCCAAGCAGAAGCAAAGCGCAGGAGGAGCTCTGGACCATGGATAGGTAATGTATGCACTTTACAAATCGTCAGCCGCCGGCCACGCACCGCTATTACACGTAGCGTGCGCGGTCAGTGCTCGACAATTATAGGTCCAAACATATATCAACGATCAGCTGATGATCGTTGTCATCGGCTAATCGTTGTGTTTATTACGCGGATCGATAATCGGCCGGATAGGGCCGATTATCTTTCCGTATAATAGTACCCTAAGACTCTCTCGTTCTAGCAATCAGTGAGAGTCTGAACCCCCCAGACCACAACCTATGTACATGACTGATTCATGCAGCTTTATATTCACTACTTCATTTCTATAAACCGGCGGCTGGACCATTGGACAACAACAAAAATCTTATACCTTATACAAACACTGTGCTGGGGATAGAAGAGGCTCGTATACTTCAACCAGGTATGCTCATCTTCTTTTTCCTCCTCTGATAATTCAGTAATCGAGAATAGTTGGAATGAATTAAATCTTCTTACAGAAACTTTTCGCAGGTTATCTTCATCAAGACTCTTCTTTCTTAGCGCCTACAATTCAAATACATCATATGAATAGTGACGCACCATGCACCAAGGAGTAAGACTACAAACTGTATAAGACGGACGTGCAAGAGACCCTTTGGCCACTTCCCTGCTGCCAGAATGAAACCTGATGCAATGTTAGGCTAGGTTCACACTGCGTTTTCAGCATCCGTTTAACGGATCCGTTTTTTTTAACGTCCAGCAAAATAGGGTCAGCAACGTTTTTTGGTCCGTTTTGGTCCGCCAAAAAAAACGGATCCGTTTTTTTTTATAATGGAAGTCAATGGAAAAACGGATGCACACAAATGAATCCGTTTTTTGCAATCCGTTTTTCATGCGTTTTTTGCAAAAAACGGATGCGTTAAACGGATGCTGAAAACGCAGTGTGAACCTAGCCTTACTTATTGAGGAACGGTGGAGGACAATCCCCAACCCCTTCACAATATCCAACCCTGCCACCGGGTCCAGCTTTATAGTAAGAACACCACAGGAAATGACTGCAGGACCTCTTTAATACATCACATGTAAGGTGAGGATGCCATCATTACATAGTCTGACCCACCGGTAGAAACTGATGTTCTTTAAAGGAGTTGTAGGATGATAAAACCTATTTTCATCTGCCACGTGTGATGCGAGAGGTCAGCATTAGTCTTGAGCAGAGAGTTCGGAAACATTCTCCAAACCGGAATGCTCAGCATTTGACTCCCTACGACTGCAGAAGTTGGATGCTGCCATACGGAATCCTAGGCTATCCTAGCCTAGGACGACATCCAACATCTGCAGTCACGGGGAGTCAAATGCCCGAGCTTTAAGTTTTAGAGAATGCCGCTCAACGTTGGCCTCTCCGCTTAATGCAAGTCAGCACACTTGGTAACGGCTAATATAATTCACTTCTTCATTAATATAAAGCACGTGAGAAAAATTCCCGGATTCTGAGGTATTAGCACATAAAGAAAGAAATCTGTAGCTTGTAAAATAGCATTAGGCTGGGTTCACACTGCGTTTTTGCAATCCCGTTTTTCATCCGTTTTTTGCAAAAAAACGGATAAAAAAACGGATGCATTTGTGTGCATCCGTTTTTCCATTGACTTCCATTGTAAAAAAACCGGATCAAAACGGATCAGTTTTTTTTAACGGACACAAAAGTATTGTCAGCTACGTGTCCGTCAAAAAAAACGGCAATGGAAAAACGGATGCACACAAATGCAAAAAAAACGGATTGCAAAAACGCAGTGTGAACCCAGCCTAATCCTTTATTGGGTTACATGGAAAACAGACATGTTTTGGGCTATTGAGCCCTTAACCCGTTCAGGATCAGGGGTGTAACTGTATGTCCATTTTTGTAACACGTTACCACTTAAGGACGTATAGTTGTGTCTGTGGATAAAACGGTCACAGAAGCTCTGCCTATGCCATACACAGCACGTCTGTCGACCCCAGTTGTGGCATCAATCCCCTTAGCGCCACTTGTGCCAGAGGAGTGGGAAGGGGGCAGAATGGTAATGCAGCTGCATGGAGAGCGGGCATGGGATCTGCATGCACAGCATTTAACATTTTTCTGCAAGAAAAATGTCAGTGAAGCCTATGCCACATCTGAGCTGGCGTAGTTTTCACTCTGTGCGAACGGAGGGGCTTTGATGCGCGCACAGGATTTATGCGAAGACACTGCACCTATACACAAATCCTAAGAGCATCTGCAGCACGGGGACAATTTTAAACCACTCAAAAAATACCAGAATTAATAAATGTCCCCCATAATCCCAAAATCCAAATTATAAATGTAGAGAAAAAAAAAATAAAAAAAAAGACAAATTTGGTCAGCTCTCCTAGAACACTATTCAGACTAGGCAGGGGCACGTTGCTATGGCTGAAATTGCAAACACACAAAAACACAGAAAAATGCAACAAGCAATGGCAAGATACAGACCCACTACAGACATGAAAATACTTAAAAGCAGCACCCCCCAACTGCTAAAAAAAAATTCCCTCAAAAATAATGAGGCTCTTGGTTACCATTTGCAAACAGTGTAAACCACCCCACCACGATAAGGTAGCCTTGTGCTCGGGGCATTAATGTACTTGAGTCCCACAAGTATAACTATAGTAGTTGAGAAAGTAATACACCTTTAATGAATGTTGGGGGGGGGGAAGAGAAAAAAAAAAAAAGATGCATTGAAGGTGCTGTTAATGGATTAGGAGATGCACGCATATGCAACATCCACTGTATGTGCACCACACTATGTACGCAGGACCATACACTGCATGCAACAATGGACTTTGTGATCTGTGACCTCCTATCATGGCCCGCAGTAATTTGTTTTAGCACTTTGTATTACAGTGGCTCTTTTCTGGGATCAGCCAGTCTTCACACCCTACAGCATCAATGGGACCTGGAAGTCCATGCTTTGTCGCTAGTTCCTTGCATACTTTTAGTAGATACTAGAGGTGAGCACAACTGGAGTCCAAACGTTCGTCATTTAAATACCAGTGGTTGAGGAAGTTGGATGCACCCTATGGTTGTATCCAGGTTTTCCTGGACTCCCTAGGGCTGCATCCAATGTCATCCACCGGTATTCAAATGCCGAATGATCGAACAATGCTTAAGTTGCGCTTATTAGTATCTATTAAAAGCAGCCAAGGAACTAGCAACAAGGTTATGGACTTCCAGGGCCCATTAATGCCCGTAGGGCCCTTCTGACCGATTTGGATCTTGTCCGGATTTGCTGAGATTCTTAATCTTTCCTATTTTCATGGACATGAACTAGAACTGACAGAACTGACCATTCACTTGCAGTCTGATTGTGACCAGACCAGACAATCAATGCTATTCATTTCACTGGTCAGTGGTTTAATAGCATTGATATATACATTTTACAGTAAGTGAAGTCAGTATATTCTGTTTTGGTATAAGATACCATGATGGTTTGCTTATAGCTTCTTTGACTAAAGCTACTTGAGCTAGAAGCAGATGATTCTTAGTCTTCATCTAAACAATGTAAAAGATCATTAAGGTTAAGAAGGAGAAGGTGCACTGAGAAGCCATCCTCCCGTGAATAGCTGGTGACAGCAGATGCGGCTCGGAATGGACCCCGACCCCTACAATCCTCCTCAGTGTCGCATCATGTCAGAATATAAAACGCCAATGGCAAACACTTGAACTCTCCGAACAACAGATTAAGCATTCACCCCTCTTGAGCCATCAAGAGAAGATTTCTTTGGATTTCCAAGAGCCGCTTACAAGTACACTAATACCAGATGTCTCCATCAAAGAATGCTTCTCTTCCCATTCATCCTGTGCACTATCCATAAAAGCCAATAAGATCTACAGTACTTGACATCTCAGCAAGGTCCGAGGTCGTGACTTTTGTAACCAGAGAAGAGGAGATTTTCGATGCCTTCAGAAAGTCTTTAGACCTTTTTACTTTTTTTCACAGTTTGTTACATTGCAACTTTTTGCTAAAATAAAAATTTAAAAAAATCAAGTTTCCCCATCATCCTGCAGGTGATACCTCATAAAGAGAACCTGGAGACAGAATGTTAAAAAGTAGAGATGAGCGAATCGGGTTCGAGTCCATCCGAACCCGAACATTCGGCATTTGATTAGCGGGGGCTGCTGAACTTGGATAAAGCTCTAAGGTTGTCTTGAAAACATGGATACAGCCAATGACTATATCCATGATTTCCACATAGCCTTAGGGCTTTATCCAACTTCAGCAGCCACCACTAATCAAATGCCGAACAATCGGGTTCAGATGGTTCGCTCATTTCTATTAGAAAGCCTTGCTAATTCGTTACTCAGCTCTTAGGTGAAGCCCCTTTAAAAGTGATTCCAGCCTCCAGTCTTCTTGGCTATGAGGCGACAAGGTTTGCCCCTGAAGTTGGGGTCATTTAGCCTTTCTTCTTCAGCAGATCTCTTGTCATGCTCTGCTCTGTCATGTTGGATGGGGACCATCGGTGGAAATCATTGTCAAGTCTCTCCAAGACAGAGATCTGGCCGGGCCACTGGGCCAGCTCTTGTGTACTTAGGGTCATTGTCTTGTAGGTAGCTTAATATTTGCCAAGTCAGAGGCCCTGAGCGCTCTGGATCAGGTTTTTAGAATATCTCTGTACTTTGCTCCATTTAGCTTTTCCTGAACCCTGACCTGTCTTCCTGTCATCACCTCCCACCCAAAGATGAGCAGGCCCAGATTGGTGGAAGCTCCTGTGATGGCTGACCTTCTGGATGGGTCTCTCATCTACACACAGGATGATTATGTACAGGGAATCAAACAACTGACAGAGGACTCCACATCCTATATGTACACTCCGCCAACAACCATTGGAAAAATACCTCTAGCCACTGGTGATCACTGTACAGCCAACTATAGCACCTAGGTAAAGGAACTTTTATGGCCTCTACCCAGCCCTGTCATTAAAATCTTTGGGGTCTAATGTCACTTGTGAGGCAGGCTAACTGTCCATCATCAATGTAATGTAACAAACAAAAAGATCTAAAACAATCCCAATGTGTTTCGCTGCTGCTTCTTTTTCTGGTTGCATTTTTTAATTACTGATTTAATTTAAACTGTCTTGTGTTAATTATGTATTTTACAGTATTTTTGTTATGTGTCGTAATCAATAAAATTACTGAATTTTATGGTATATACGGACAAAAGTATTGGGACACCTACACATTACACCTACAGGATCTTTTAGGACAGGGATAGGGAACCTCTGGCAAAACTACAATTCCTGCAGATGTTCAGGCATGATAGGAATTGCAGTTCTGCAACAGCTGGAGGGCTGAAAGTTCCTCATCCCTCTTTTGGGACACCCCATTCATAGACATTAAAGTGACTGTACCACCAGGCCCAGGCTGAAGCACTGGAGGTGGGCTGACCCACCCTTAATGGGAAGAAACCCCAGCTCCTCCATGACATGACTCCATTAGAATCAATGGAACCCTATCGTAAAGGGGCTAGGGTTTCCTCCCACTAAGGGTGGGTCGGCCCGCCTCCAGTGCTTCAGCCTGGGCCTGGTGGTACAGTCACTTTAACCCCTTAACGACATTGGGCGTAAATTTACGCCCTGATGCCGGTAAGGGAGTTCAGAGCGGGGCCGCGCGGCGACCCCGCTCTGAACTGCGGCAGTCCCGGGTGCCGCGTGTAGCCCGGGACCGTAGGTATTAGCGGGCACGGTCCGATCGCCGTGCCCGCTAATACAGTAATCAGATGCAGCTGTCAAACATGACAGCTGCATCCAATTACCGGATTCAGCCGTTCCCTGGTGTCTAGTGGAGGAGATCGCTCCTCCGGGATGTTATCCCGGAGGAGCGATCTCCGTTTCTGAAGCCGGCCGGGGACCGCTCCAAGATGGCGCCGTCCCCGGCTCGGCACTCGTTTACTTCCGGCTTCAGCAGCCGGAAGTAAACGAGTGCCTATCTCATGGATCTCTGCAGCATATCTATGCTGCAGAGATCTCTATGAGAGATCAAAGCACTTATACTAGAATTCCCCCAGGGGGAATAACCCTAACCCCAGGGGGGCTTCTAGTATAAGTGTTAAAGTAAAAAAAAAAAGTGTTGTTAATAGTAAAAAGCCCCCTCCCCTAATAAAAGTCTGAATCACCCCCCTTTTCCCAGGTTATAAATAAAAGTAAATAAATAAATAAACAAACATGTTTGCTATCGCCGCGTGCGTAATCGCCCAAACTATTAATTAATCACATTCCTGATCTCACATGGTAAATGGCGTCAGCGCAAAAAAATCCCAAAGTGCAAAATTGCGCATTTTTGGTCGCATCAAATCCAGAAAAAATGTAATAAAAAGTGATCAAAAAGTCATATATGCGCAATCAAGGTACCGATAGAAAGATCACATCATGGCGCAAAAAATGACACCTCACACAGCCCCATAGACCAAAGGATAAAAGCGCTATAAGCCTCGGAACGGAGCGATTTTAAGTGACGTATATTTGTTGACAATGGCCATATTTGTTTTATAGGCCATCAGATACAATATAAGTTATACATGTTACATATCGTTTTAATCGTAACGACTTGAGGAACATATATAACAAGTCAGTTTTACCCCAGGGCGAATGGCGTAAAAACACATTTCCCCCAAATAAACAAAATGCTTTTTTTTTTCAATTTCACCACACTTTGAATTTTTTTCTGGTTTCGCAGTGTACTTTATGCAAAAATTCAGCCTGTCATTGCAAAGTACAATTAGTGACGCAAAAAATAAGGGCTCATGTGGGTTTCTAGGTGGAAAAATGCAAGTGCTTGGCCTTTTAAGCACAAGGAGGAAAAAACTAAAACGCAAAAATCGAAATTGGCTCTGTCCTTAAAGGGTTAATATAGGGTTGGTCCCCCCCATAGCAGGTATGGTAGCTTCCACTCTTCTGTGGAGACTTTCTACAAGATTTTGGCGGTGTCTGTGAAAGTTTTGAAAATTCATCCAGAAGAATATTAGGGAGGTCAGAGACAGATGTTGAGGAGAAGTCGTCTCACAGTCATCATTCTAGTTCATTCGAAAGGTGTTGGATGGGGTTGAGGTCAGGGCTCAATTCTTCCACGCCAAACTCCCCCTCCATGTATTTATGGACCTAGCTAAGTGCACTGGGGAGCAGGAGGAGCTCCTCATAACATTATCTTGCTCCAAGCAGCACAATACAGTAAGGCAGGTAGTGTTCTCCTGGCATAACCAAACCCACACTCATCCATCTGAGGCCAGACAGAGAAGTGTGATCCATCACTAGATAGAGCACATCTCCTCTGCTCCAGAGTCCAGTGGTAGCAGCTTTACACCCCTCCATCTAAAGCTCAACATTGTGCTTGGTGATGTAAGGCTTGCATGCAGCTGCTCAGCCATGGACACCCATATCAGAAGCTCCCGGTGGGCCCAGTTTTTATGCTGATGTTAAATCCAGACCCCCCCCCCCCCCACCCATTGGTCAGGTCTAATGCTGCGTTTACACAGAGCGATAATTCGTCCAATTGCACGATTAACGATTTTGAAATAAAGGTTTGTTTCTTATAACGATCAGCGTTTAGACGGAACGATATATGGTATGGAAAAATCGTATTGCGATCGTTTTGCAATCGCTTAAGCCTATCTTGCACATAGGTTAAATTGGTGAAAGACTGTTTACACGAAACGATCTGCGAATTTTTTGCGAACGACCAACGACGATTTGAGAACATGTTCAAAGATCAAAATTAACGATTTCTCGCTCGTTGCTTAATTGTTCACTGTGTATACACAAGACGATTATCGCTCAAATGCTATCGTTATTGTGCAAATTCGAACGATAATCGTGCCTTGTAAACGCAGCATTAGAAGTCCATATTTCCATTATCCCAAAGAAGCGGAGCGCGCTTCATAGCAGGTGGAGGCCGGCTGCAATCAGCAGCTGGCACCTCACAGTTAATGACACGCTGCAGCGATCGCGCTGCAGCGTGACATTAACTCCTTAAAAGTCCCCTGTCACTTACCGATCGTTAAAACGGACCGCCGGAGGTCTCTCACCTGCCTCCGTGCAGTCCGATCGGCGATCTGCTTCACTGAGCCTGCACAGGCAGGCTCAATGAGCAGATCACTGATAACACTGATCAATGCTATGCCTATGGCATAGCAGTGATCAGTGTAAAAATCAAAGTTATTTATGTACAAGTCCCCCAAAGGGAAAAATCAATACACTACCCCAAAAACCCTCCCCCAATAAAAGTTTGAATCACCCCCCTTTCCCATTAAATAAATAAAACAAATAAAATAAACAAAATAAATAAATAAATATAATATACCGTAGCGTGCGTAATTGTCCGATCTATTAAAATATAACAAGCGTCATTGCGAACGGTGAACGGCGTAGACGAAAAGAGGGAAAAAAGTGCGCGGATTACCGATTTTATGTTACATTATATAGAAAAAAAAGTTTATAAAAAGCGATCAAAACGTCCAATCTTCACAAATATGGTATTAATAGAAACTAGAGATCATGGCGGAAAAAATGACGCCCCATACAGCCCCATAGGTAAAAAACTAAAACCGTTATAAGCGTCACAATAGGCCCATTTTATTAATATTTAATTGCCAAAAAAAGGATTTCATTAAAAAAAATATATATAACATTAGAGAATCTGTGTAACCTGCATATGGTTGTGTTCGGACTGACCTATAGAATAATAGTATCACGTCGCTGTTACCATATAGTGCATTACGTAGACACAGGAGCCCCCCAAACGTTACCATATTGCATTCTTTTTTACGATTTCACCAATTTATATCTTCATAAATAATATATTTGGGATTCCATCATACATGTTATGGTAGAATGAAAGACGCCATTACACAGTACAACTATTCCTGTAACAAACAAGCACTTACATGGCTTGTAGATAGAAAACTGAAAGTGCTGGAGCTCTTAGAAGGGGAGGAGGGAAAAACGAAAGCGCAAAGATCAAAATTTAGGCAGTCCACTGGGTCATTTTAGGCCTGGTCCTCAAAAGGTTAAAGTGACTGTACCACCAGGCCCTGGCAGAATCACTGGAGGCAGCCGACCCACCCTTAGTGGGAGGAAACCCCTGCCCCTCTATGATAGGGTTCCATTGATTCTAGTGGGAGTCACGTCATGGAGGGGCTGGAGTTAAGGGTGGGTCGGGCCGCCTCCAGTGCTTTAGCCTGGGCTTGGTGGTACAGTCACTTTAATGCAGCTGAGTTTCAAAGCCCCACCCAACTGGAGACAAGAGTGGTGCAAAAGTGGCCATGTTTTTAAAGCGCTGGATAACCCCTTTAAAGCTCTATTTTCCAGCTACGCAGATCCATATGCAAAACTTAAAATAAGCCTTAAAGTTACTGTATCACCAGGCCCAGGCTGAAGTACTGGAGGCGGTTGACCCACCCTTAGTGGGAAGAAACCCCAGCCATGACGTGACTCCATTAGAATCAATGGAACCCTATCATAGAGGGGCTAGGGTTTCCTCCCACTAAGGGTGGGTGGGCCGCCTCCAGTGCTTCAGCCTGGGCCTGGTGCTACAGTCACTTTTAAGAGGTTGTCCAGGAAAAATTCCCTTTTCCCCTATCTACTCCCATCTGGCCTGCAGCTGACTGCACTCTGACTCCACCCCTGATTTCATCTTACTGCTGCCAAGCTCCACCCCTTCTCACATCTGTATTAAAGCTCCACCCCTGCTCACATCTGTATTAAAGCTCCACCCCTGCTCACATCTGTATTAAAGCTCCACCCCTGCTCACATCTGTATTAAAGCTCCACCCCTGCTCACCAGTGCCGTATATTTATCAGCTGAAAACAATCACCTTTTAGTACTATAGAGATAACAATCGTCCTTTAGGGACTAAGCCCATTTTCCATGCAAGGCCCTTATATCCGCAAGCGGCTCCCAGCAATACAAACAAGCAGTCTTATCTTAATTCTTCCTTATATGGGAATGAAGCGGTAAAGGAATCCACTGTATGCTGTCTGGTAGGGTTAATGGATGTGGGTTTCTCCTTTATTATCCAAAACCTGACTGATTTATTACTCATAATCACCGTATTTATGTTCAACTACATTATAAAAGACTATTTATTTATTCCCTAAATCTTTTATGAACAGCTATTTTACGGTGAGCTATCCCTTTAAGAAATCACTACAGGCAGCGGGAAGGGCCAAAACACCACAGCAGCGTCAGAACCTTCCATTACCTGCCCGAGCATTTTCCAGCGCGCTCTTGCGGCGCCCTGTCCTCCCTTGCCGGCAGTTTCCTCCTCCTCATTTATCACTGTGTCTTTCATTGCTGCAGCTCCATCTCCCCGGCACCGGCTCCGTTCTCTCTCGCTCTCCATAGTCTCCGTTTTTTTTTTCTGGCCGCCCGCCTGTCAAAATGCAACCCGGCTGCTTCCGAAAACAAACAACACGCGAGCCGCTACAGGCCACGCCCCCTACCATAACTAACCAATCAGCGCTCTAAGGTTTGGTAAATGCCGGAAAGTGATGTCTGGCTTGTTTGACGTCATCAGAGGGCGCCTCACCCACGTGTGTAGCACATGACTATGGTACTGTGATCTCTTTACTGTCTTTAGCTTCCAGCTAGTTAGCTGCTCCCGGTCACTCTGTGCTTTGCTGGTGGAAAATCCGCAGCGTCTTATTATTTACGTTGCTAAAGAAAAACATAAGCGTAGTGTGCGGCAGTGGAACGGTATCTGAAGCCACTGCGACTCCGTGTATTCATTGCTGAGCTCTTATTACCCCAGTTTCCATGAAGTCTGTATGTGCACAGGGCTGAAGTGCAGGTATTCTGCAGCTTTGTTGCGGGTTTTCCCAAATCAATGGCAATGATAAAATCAGCCCTGTGTGAACATGCCCAAACATTGCCTGGATCTCTTGTACAGGTTCATATGTTTCCATTCAGTTCGTGTATTTGGAGGCAAAATACTTCAAGTAAAAAGAAGAGCTTGGTGCATTGAGTAACACAGGGATATCAGGGTGTAAGATCCTCCTATAAATCCTAATGATTACTACGTACCATGTTAGGGTCTGTGCACACTATGGAATGGCGACGGAAAACTCGTTGCGCATTCCGCAGCTCGTGCCCGCCGGCGGACTGATGCGGGCGGGCGCGTCTCCGCCTGTGTCATTGACCCCTTATGCACGCCCGCATCAGTCCGCCGGCAGGTGTGAGCTGCAGAATGCGCAACTTGTTTTCCGTCGCCATTCTGTAGTGTTTTCATGCACCCTTAGGTGGCGCTGTAAGGAGAATCTTAGGGTGAGTTTACACAGACAGATTTATCCGACAGGTTATTGAAGCCAAAGCCAGGAATGGATTTGAAAAGAGGAGAAATCTCAGTCTTTCCTTTATGACCTGTTCTCTGTTTACAGTCTATTCCTGGCTTTGGCTTCAATGATCTGTCAGATAAGTCTCTCTGTGTAAACGCACCCTTGCATTGTTTTGAGAGCTGTGAGGCTTAAAAGATCATGGCTGCTTTTTTAGTAGAATAGTACAGCTCCTGTCTCTGGTGTGTGTGTGTACTAGTAAAGGGGTACTGTGGAAACATGGCTTTGAAAAACTGGTGTCAGGAAGTTAAACAGATTTGTAATTTACTTTTTAAAAATCTAAAGTCTTACAGTACTTATAAGCTGCTGTATGTCCTGCAGGAAGTAGTGTATTCTTTTCAGTCTGGCACAGTGCTCTCTGCTGCCACCTCTGTCCATGTCAGGAACTGCCCAGAGTTGGACAGATTTTCTATTGCTCTTTAGAATATTTTTTCTTTCTCTGGAGGCTCTATTGCACATGCTAATATATTGAATGGGGCAGATACTGCACTTCTAATAGGACCAGTGACTACTCAATTCTGGACAGTTGAATCAGATTTGCAGACAAATAATTATAACAAAGGGCCGTATAGTTATACAACTTTGTAATGTGTGTTATTTAAGTGAATGGCCCTCTTCCCCGTGTCCTCCCCCCCCGGATGTGTGGTGCATTTTACTTACCAAATTACTGTAGACCCTGGCCGCCATCTTGGGACAATGACGTAATCTTCAGGAGGCCGCTCCAGCCGTCCCACATGCCGGCCCCCCTCTGGCGCATCATCAGCTGCAATTGGCTGAGCATAGTTATGCTTAGCCAATCGCGGCTGAGCAGCTGATAACGCACTGGAGGGGGGCTGGCATGAGGGATGGCTGGAGCGGCCTCCTGAAGATTACGTCATTGTCCCAAGATGGCGGCACTACCCCTTTAACGCTATCACGTTGCAACTTGCAAGTTTCCATTACCTGCCAGTCTCCAGAACGCCGTACGGATTGAGGCTGCAGCAAGCTGTGTATTGCTACTAGAGTTAAACTTCAAACCTGTTCGGGGTTCATCAGAACCCGACCTCTCTGCATTTCATTGCCGATGGCTGAAGAAGTTGGATGCCATGAGCTCCATGGGCCATAGGCTGTATCCATGTTTTTCAGGACTCCCAAGCGCTGCAGCCAACTTCTTCAGCCACTGGTAATAAAATACTAAGAGTTTGGGTTTGGACAAACCAGAATATGCTCAAAGTTCGCTCATCTCTTATCTCTATGTAATTGCCTTCCTCAGGGGCGGATTAACTTTACCATAGGCCCCGGGCTGTTCACCAAGCCTGGGTCCCCCCACCCCACTGTAACTATGGCAGCACTAGCCTGGCGTTCATAGTACAGGATAGATAATGTCATGATGTCCTGATTTGTGCAAAATTGCCATGAGAAAACAGTGATTTTTTGCAAATCATGGCAGAAGTGTAGCCAGGAGACAGTACACCATTGAAAGTATAAGTCTTTTTGGGTGGTCATGGGCCCCCCAGGAGCTCAGGGCCCCGGGCTGCCGCCCAAAACGCCCCTATTATAATCCACTACTGGCCTTCCTTATTACTGGCTACAATAGCGGCACTCAGCACTGAGTCGTGTAGCCCTGGCTTGTATGCCGCTGCAAGAACAAGGCACCAGACTCCAACCAGGCAAGTGACCCCACTCAGGAATATAAAATGTAATTCATTTCAGTAGGAAACTCGTCTTCTCCTTTGCTCTGATTTTATCTATTTCTGATGTACGCTCTATTACCTCTACTTATATCTTCCTCCCCAGTAAGTTCATATCTATGATACTGTTGTAGCAAGTCTTCGAGGATTTGGCCATGAACACCTGAGGTAATGAAGAAGTTACTTGTGAGTTCAGCATCATGGCTCCTCTGCAGACGCGGGACCCGACTTAGAGCAGTAGAGCAAAAACTGTTCACATCCTGGAGCAATGGCCCCACTGGCCAGAACAGAGACTGGACAAGAAACAAAGTTTTCCGAGGAATGTGCTCCTGGCAGGTAATAATTCCTTTATAAAATGATAACATATTTTATAGCAATGTCCCTGTCCTCATTGGGGCTTATATTCTTTTATAACTTGTATAGCCAAGAAACAAAACAACCCTAGGGTTCGAAGGCTTGTCTCCGACCCCCACCCCAAACCCACTCAATTTTCCAGTTTAAGTTCCCAAGAGAGGGGAACCTGCCCTGCCTTCAAAAATACAGGGGGAAAGAGAACAACAAAGGTAAGAGGCATAAGGGGGAGTGAGTAAGGGTGTGGGAGGGGGAGAGGAAGGAAGGAGGAGAGGGGAGGAAGAGAAAATAAGGGGGAGGGAAGGGAGGAGATGAATAGGAAGGGGGAGGGTAATAGCAAGAGAGGGTGAGGGCCAACAAACAGATTCCTCCCCCGTGCAGGCACATTCTAAACAGACTGGCAAGAATGATGGATCCAGTATACAAATGGGCTCATAATCTAAATTATTGTCCCAGATGTTGTCCTGTGTGCAATTTGATCCCAGTACCCCAATGCTGCAAGTTTGGCAACAGTGCCAACCACTGAGCCACAGTGCAGGGTCATGTATCACTCTGTAGGCTGTGCGTCTGCACTTCTCTTTTGTAGGATTAAGAGGTGCTGCAGCAACATGCCATTGGGACAGTTGTCAAGACATAGTGGAGGAGATTTATCAAACATGGTGTAAAGTAAAACTGGCTCAGTTGCCCCTAACAACCAATCAGATTCCACTTGTCATTCCTCACAGACTCATTGGAAAATGAAAGGTGGAATCTGATTGGTTGCTAGGGGCAACTGAGGCAGTTTCACCCTACACCATGTTTGATAAATCTCCCCTATTTTGTATGTGTCATGTCCAGCTGTTGCAAAACTACAATACCCATCATGCCTGAGTGGCCAAAGGTTTAGCTGTCCATGCATGGTGGAAATTGTAGTTTTTCAGCAGCTGGTGGGCAGCAGTTGGTCACCTGTGTTACATTGACTAGGGTGTGAATTGTCTTGTCTCATGCATCTTTCTCACGCCAGTGTCAGATCATGTGAAGAAGAGGCCTTGGACAGCCCCTTTAATCATGTGTTCCTGGGATTAAAAAAAAATACATATGCATATATTGGCTTTAAAGGGGTATTCCCCCCAAGAGCTAAGAATATAAAATCCCAAACCTAGTTGGTCTTACTCACCAAGTCCCCCTGAGTATTTTGAGCAGTCTTTCTAGCTGCTTCCATTCCATAGTTACAAGTTTTTTAAAAAAAGCCAATCTATATCCAACATGGCGCTGGCCAGAAAACTACATCTACCATCATGTAATGCTTATGCCTGATTGGTCCATGATTAGCAGAGCTGATATCCACAAGATATAGAAGAGTTGAAGTGAGGCAGTGACATAGCAGAGTTAAGGTGAGGCAGTGACATAGCAGAGTTGAGGTGAAGCAGTGACATAGCAGAGTTGAGGTGAGGCAGTGTCATAGCAGAGTTGAGCTGAGGCAGTGACATAGCAGAGTTGAGGCAGGAGGTTATTCAGAGGTGGGATCGCAGGGGGGCCACGGGGGCGGAGGGATCCTCGGGTGAATCATGGGGGGGGCACGGTTGAGCTGGGGGACACAATTAGGGGGTACAATGTGGGGGCCACAGGTGATCTCAGGGGCGGGCACACAGGTGACCTGGGGGGAAGAAGACAGTGATCAGTAACAGCTCTGTTGCCTCCCTCACTTCAGTGGGAAGAGTTAGAAGCACTAACTCAGCCCACTGAAGAGACGGAGGACACGTGATCCCAACACGGAGGGTGGGAGCATGGAGCAGTGTCGGAGTGGACCGAGAGTTGATGATTCTATGCGTTTAGTGGGGTAAATGCATCTAGATAACAGCAAATCTGTGCAGAATCCATAAGGAATTGATATTGTAAAGATGGAAAACTATGGGTGGGCAACGTATTAATGCAAAAAAAAAAAATTGCGGAGAATACTCCTTTAGGCTGGGTTCACACTACGTATATTTCAGTCAGTATTGTGGACCTCATATTGCAACCAAAACCAGGAGTGAATTAAAAACACAGAAAGGATCTGTTCACACAATGGTGAAATTGAGTGGATGGCCGCCATATAACAGTAAATAACGGCCATTATTTCAATATAACAGCCGTTGTTTTAAAATAACAGCAAATATTTGCCATTAATTGGCGGCCATCCACTCAATTTCAACATTGTGTGAACAGATCCTTTCTGTGTTTTTAATCCACTCCTGGTTTTGGTTGCAATATGAGGACCACAATACTGACTGATATATACGTAGTGTGAAGCCAGCCTTAAAGTGTACCTTAGAGCCTCCTCTATCGTGCACAGCTTTTAAAGGACAACTCCCACGAAAAAAAAAATTTGGCTTATTTAACACACATTACAAAGTTATATAACTTTGTAATGTGGTTAAATGCCTGGTCGGCCCCCCCCCCCCCCCCGGAAGTTAAAGAATGTATACATTACCTATTACGATCGTCACGGTCCTCTTCTCCCGGGCGGCATCTGGTGACGATGACGTCAGTGTCGGGGGGCGGTCCGGGTCGTCTTCCTCCTCAGCGTCTTCATTGAAAGTGAATGGGAGAGAAAAGGCTGCTGGTGCACATGCGCACCAGCAGCCTTTTCATTGGCTGGAGCGCATCACATGGCTTCCAGCTTCCTCAGCCCTGATTGGCTGAGCTTGCTGGAAGCCATGTGATGCGCTCCAGCCAATATAAAGGCTGCTGGTAGCCTTTTCTCTCCCATGGACCCGGAAGTAAGAGGCATCGCTGGACGGCGGACACAGGTGACGGTGAGGCGGACGGCGGGTGAATGGAGTGGCGATCGTCACCGGAGGGATGGTGAGTATGGTGTCTGTGTTTTTTTGGGGGGGGGTGTCCCGCCGGAGTTGTCCTTTAATCATTCTCTCAATTTCAATGGACTGGCCCAGAGCTGCTTGTAGTACACACACAGGACTGCCCCGCTTACTCCTTTAGCCAACCATAGCATCGCACATGACATACTCCCCTCTGCCAAGCCATGACATAGCACTGGTGATTGTGTGCTAACCAGGTGGGACTATGCTGGGATGATTTATGCAATACACTACTATAGCTGGCATGTGGATGAAAAGGGGTTACAAAGTAGAAAGGGGGAAAAGAGCAGCTGCAAGGCAAGCAAAGGGTTACAGTAAGTCCTGCTTTGACTTTGTATATGGACAGCCCAGATTGTCTGGGGGCTAATGGGTACAGAGCCCCGGCTTTCTCTCACTCCCCCTCTTATACAGTGGCACATGGTATGCACCACCCCCACTGCCAGTAATCTGTCTCGCTTAGGGTCCTATTCCACGGGCCGAGGAGGGCCCGATCAACGATGTAAACGAGCGGTGATCTGCTAGATCGCTGCTTGTTTACTGGGCCTATTCCACGGCCCGATGATCGTTGAGCGAGGGCTACAGGAAGATCGTTACCGATGTCCTTGCAGCCCTTGCAGCATCATACATTACCTCGCTGCCTGGCTTGTCCTCCGTTCCGTCTCCTCCCCGGGTCCCCCGCGCTCTATCTTCTGAATGGCCGGTCAGCTGACAGGCCACACTATCTTCTGAGTGTGGCCTGTCAGCTGACCTGCCATTCAGAAGATAGAGCGCGGGGGACCCGGGGATGAGACGGAGCGGAGGAGAGGCATGATGTATGATGCTGCTGCTTCTTCTCAAATCGTCGGTCGCCCGCCGCGCACCGCTATTCAACCGTAGCGATGCGCGGTGGAGGAACGATGATTTTAGGTCTGGCCCTAAATGAACGATCAGCCGATGAAACGATCATCGGCTGATCGTTCTCTGTATTTCACCGAACGATAATCGGCCGAATCGGGCCAAATGGGGTTACTGTGGAATAGGGCCCTTAGGCCGTTACTAGAGACATATTTACCCTAACAGCCAGTGCAGGAAAGAGACACCTAGTGACCAAGACTTCTATGCTGTTTTTCTGTGGAATGGAGTCATTTTTGGTAAATCAAGTGATTGACATCCAGTGGTTTCACTGTGTCTCTCCAGCTTTGACAGAACTAAAATTCTCATCATTCCTGAACAGCATTGTCACCAGTGTATCAATGTAGTCAAAACTGACTATTAGAGCGTATACATAACTCTGACTATAACAATGACCAAATATAATTACTTTTTACAGAGCATGTTAGATTGTGAGCGGAAACGCTGGGAGGTGGCCTGTGCGAATTACAGAGATCTGACTGAAACGTTGAAGAAACGGCTTGAGGAGATGCATCTCAAGTATCCACCACAAACAGAACGCAGCACAGTGTGTGAAGATTTTTTATATTCATTAAAGCAAAAAACTATTTTTTCAAATCAACTGGTTCCAGAGATTTGTAATTTACTTCTATTAAAAATCTCAAGTCTTCCAGTACTTATCAGTTGCTGTATGCCCTGCAGGAAGTGGTTTATTCTTTCCAGTCTGGAGAGCAGGAGAGCTTTTCTATGGGGATTTACTCCTGCTCTGGACAGTTCCTGATATGGACAGAGGTGGCAGCAGAGAGCGTTGTGTCAGACTGGAAAGAATACACCACCTCCTGCTGATAATAGTGAGAAACACAAGATTTGCAGGGTGTGCATAAAATTATTGTAACCCTTATCCCCCGTACATACACCTCTTACAGACTACACCCACCATAACTACGTATATTATGCATACTGTACGTATATCCTACACACATTTTAATTGTCTAACAATTGTTGTACAGGCTATAGTTTCTATCAATCCTTCTGACTGCCATGTATCTGTATATATCTTTATTTTCAGATTAGGTGCGGAGATTACATATATTTTGAGGAGGACTCCTGTATCTGTCGCTTTCAGGAAAGCATCGGTAATGTCACTACATTTACTCATCCCATTTCTGCCTCTTTATCTTGTGGCTATTTCTTTGCATAATAATGTGATGCTTGTAAGAATTGTGTACAATTTACATGCTTACAGTTTTCCTTAAAGACCTATACTAAGGTAACCTATTGTAGTTCTCTACAGAACTTAAAGGGTTTTCCCACTAAGAAAAGTTGGTAAACTCAGATGTGTACGATGCCTCCCGTCCTTCTCAATCAGCATCTTGTTTCTTAAAGGGGTAGTGCGGCACTAAAAAATTATTCACAGAATAACACACATTACAAAGTTATACAACTTTTGTAATGTGTGTTATGTCTGTGAATCGCCCCCTTCCCGTGTCCCACCACCCCCGCCCGTGTACCCGGAAGTGTGATGTGCATTATACATTACCTGATCCGTGTCGAGGGCCGTCCGCCATTTTGTGCCAAACGTCATCTTCGGACGCACGGCCGAATCCCTGCCACTATCTACTTACTGTAGATGCTTTGATCTACGCATGGAACTGTTTTCTAAACAATAAATTTACATGGCCTAAGAGCATTTGCAAAGAAATTGATTGTGTGCGCTTCTTCTTTGTTTGCTTAGAGTGTGATATCTAAGCGAGGAAAAGCTTTTGGTTCATTGGAATTTTCAAAAAGGAGGTCAGCAGTGACAGGACAGCCAAATCTTTAAAGTGTCACTGTCATTAAAAAAGTTTTTGCAGAAATCAATAGTACAGACGATTTTAAGCAACTTTGTAATTGGGTTTATTAGCCGAAAAATGCATTTTTATCAAGAAAAAGCAGTTTGAAGGTCTTCCCCCTGTCTTCATTGTTCTCTATGGAGAGGGGAGGGGCGGAGGGAGATGAGGCACCAAAACAGGACATCAAAAAAGTTAATTTACAGCTACATCACCAGGCTCTCTCCTCTTGCGTCAGCACTGACCTCTGAATACTGTTTTTCAGTGGCTCCCTGCTGTGTAATCCTTTGTTCTCTGCTGGTGACTAATCTCCCTCCTCCCCTCTTCATAGAACAGACAGCATCGGACTTCCTGATTCTGAGCAGTAGGTGACAGAAAGGAGAGGGGACCTGGGGAAAGTGCAGATAATGGCATATTTGCCTAATAAACCCAATTAATTCTTAAAATCACCTGGACTATTGATTTCTGCAAAAAAAAAAAAAAAAAAAAGGACAGTGACACTTAAAGCTGTGTTTACACATGGCAATTTTTTTTTAGCTTTTATGATGGGTTATTGAAACGATGCAGCAAAGTAGCGAACAAAATCACGCACCATGAATGAAAAAAAGAATGTTTGAACAGTTGAGCTGAAAACTTTGGAGGACACAGTGAACGGGATTTCAGTCGCGTATGAGCATAGTCCTAGAGGGTCGACCAGGCCGACTAGTACGGAGCTAAAGCTGCCACAGGTGCAAACCGAAACGCCATAACTTTTGCATTGACTAACAGGGCCAAAGTTCAGCACTGAGGCTAGCTTTTACCTCAGTGGGAAGATTACGGCAATTGTCACAACTTTAGTTGTTCTGCGCCTCAAATTCTATGTGGCGCATAAAATTTTTTTAATATTTCCATGGATACTCACAGTGGCCACTCCATACTAGACATGTTAAATGAGAATGACTTCTGAATGAACATAGTCAGCAGGATGGCGTGCCTCCACACTTCTATTTGTTTCTTCCCCGAATAAGATTCCACTGGAAGGTAGAAACAATGTTTCACCAATGTGGCCATCATGATTGGCAAAGCTAACACCCTGCAACTACATCAAGGACTCAGGGTATCTGCCCCCCCTCCATGCCATAGGATATGAACACCTGGAGAAATTGCATCACAGAAACAGTGGACTCCATATCTGAAGACATACCAGCACAGAACTTGACTACCACGAGACATCTGCCATGTCCCCAATGTAAATTACTTTGCACATTTTGTATCGTCTAGATAAAACTTTGATATGTTGCATATTCTCTTAATTCTGAATATTAAGGCCATAATTTTGCACCATCCTGCATTGATATATAGTTTTACCATAACCTTTTCTTCCTAGATTTCTATCTTTCTTGAGATCTGTTATTTCACACTTATCAATCTGTGCTGTATGATTTCCTTACAGGAGATGATAGCATGGAGGTCCTGTTCACCCCTGAAGATGCCGGGTTACCGGATCACGCAATCCAGCGCATCCGGGTTTCTCCTGCTCAGACTTATTTGGCTGTCACACTGAAAGGCTTGGATCGTGAGGAGTCTATTTGTATTGTAGTCAATGTGAAAGGGCGACCACAAATAGTATGCGATATACCTAACGTATTTAGTTGTGGTAAGTGAAACAGTCGTGACTGTGGTGCCTGCATGAACCTCTTTTTGTATCTCTGAGGCTATATCCGGACGTGCATTTGTAACCATTCCCCATTGCATTTTTGAAAGTCCAGGCAGCCTGCATGGCGATTAGAGAACACAAGGGGCGTGTTTTTTGACACATGTACAGTCTAAGGGCCATATTACACAGTCGAATGAAGCCGATTATCGCTCCATGTGATAGAGAGAACGATCAGCCAATTAAATGATCATTGGCTGATTATTTCTTTAGTTCCAGACCTAAAATCATCGGGCGTGCATTGCTACGTGTAGTAGCGATGCACGTCAGACGGCTGATGAGTGTAGTATAAACTATTAACTCTCCTTACCATGTTCCCCGGTGTCCTCGGGGGCCTTCCCCCGCTGTCTGTAGCTCTGCCTTCTGTTCTGGTCTTTGACTGAGCTCAGCTGCTCAACCAGTTACTGGCTGCGGCCTGTCTCGCTAACTATCTCCAGGCAGCCCTTGCTACCTGATAGTTGGCCTGTGTAATAGCTAAGTAAAAGAGCGCTGACCTAGCAGATTGGTGCTTGTTTACAATTTATGATCGGGCTATGTGATAGGACCCTAATGGTTCGAATTTGCACGATAACGATCGTATCGTAACGATCCGTGTAAACACAGCGAACGATCAAGCGACAAGCGAGAAATTGTTCATTTTGATCTTTCAGCATGTTCTCAAATAGTCGTTGGTCGTTCGCAAAAAATTCGCAGATTGTTCAGTGTAAACAGTCTTTCACCGATTTTCCTTATGTGCGAGATAGGCTTAAGCGATCGCAAAACGTTTTTTCCATACGATATATCGTTCCTTCTAAACGCTGATCATTATGAAAAACACATCATTCATTCGAAATCGTTAAACGTGCGATCCGGCGAATTATCGCTCCTTGTAAAAGTACCATAAGGCCTGGCTTTGACTGTATCATTATGTTTATCAGCTGTTCATATTGGATAGACAAGTTAGTTACAAACAGTGCAAGGTTCTACTGTGCATTATGCGATGACACTATTGGTGTCTCTGCAGAGTGGGTTACGGACGGCATCCTATGCCACATAATGCAAGATAATCTCCAGTGCCGGTCTGTGTATGCAACAGAGTTCAGCGGAGAAAGTAGCACAAGACTGGTTTATCACGAAATGGATCCCAGGTAATTTACAGCACATTTTTCTTAATCAAACACGAAACAGAAAATGCATAAATTAATAAAAATTCCCACATTTTCCTTTTTTTTTTCCACTGAACCTGGAAGCACTGCAATACCAGGTCAATGCCTGGAGAGGACAGAGCAAGTTTTTTTTTGCCGTCTCCTTGTTCTAAAAATCCATTTAATATATAGTCCCCATGTAGAGGACGTATCAGATATCAAACTGATTAGAACAGATACTACACGTGATCTTAGCCAAAAGGCCATGAAGTGATCACATTTTCATCCTTAAAGGGAATCTGTCAGCACTCTGGTCCTACCCAAGGTGATGAGTGTGCTGTAGTTTGCAGTCCCCTTGTGAGCATGTTACCTTTGCTCACAATATGTGGTCTCCTACTGTTTGGGTACGTTCACACGTACCGAATCCGCTGCGGATCCTGTAATGTGAAGCTGAATCGGTCCCATACGTGCAGTGCATCCGCTGCGTCTATGGGACACGGCCCCTTTAACCACCCCCCCGACGCTGGCTGCCTGCCCGTCCGCAGCCCCGACCCCGAGTATACATTACCTGCTCGGCGCTGCGGCTGTGTGTGGGAGCGTCACACACAACCGCAGTGCCGAGCAGGTAATGTATGCTCTGGGCTGAGGCCGGCGGCGCGGGGGGGTGGTCGCGTCCATGGGACCCATTCAGCTTCACATTACAGGATCCGCAGCGGGTCTCGCTGAGAATTCGCAGCGAGAAATACGCTGCCGAGCCGGTACGTGTGAATGTACCCTAATGAAGAGTCAACGAGGAGTTGTGGCTCAGCGTTTGTGCCGCACTCTTAACACTCCTCACCACTCCTTCTCCCTCCTCCTCCTCCTTCTTCATGAATAATGAATATTTTCTTTTTTTCTCATCATTGTAAAAAAAAAAAAAAACAACTAATTTGGGTCTGATTGGGAATTCTTGGAGGGAGACTTGGAGGGCTAAGTGTTTGCCTTAAGCACAAGACCAGTGTTATTCCTCCATGTCTTGTTCTAAAAGCCGCATTCACTTTGTTTCTCTACAATTACTATGCTTTTCAGGTTTTTCGTAGACCTATATATCACCAGAGACCGCCGCTTTCTCACCATTAACTGTAACAGTAAAACGTCCTCTGAAGTCAGGCTGGTAGACTGCAGCTGCCCTTACGTGCCCCCTGTCCTGGTGCAGAGACGGCTGCCTGGCGTCATTTATCACGTGGAGCACAGAGATGGTTCGCTCTATATTCTCACAACGTACGGAGAGCCTGCGGAGTACAAGGTGATTTATAGCTGCACGGTGGATCTACCGTACAAAGATGCATAAAATGTGTTTTCTGGCCAAAACTCCTTCCCCAAACAAAGCCGGAGGTGCACATTACTAAATAAAAGATGTGTAGAGTTATATACAGGTGATATCTCTAATGGCACCTGTTTTGATCCGTTTTTCCATTGACTTCAATTAAAAAAAAAAAAAAAGGACCAAAGAAGATCCATTTTTTTTTTTTGACGGACACAAAAATGAGGTCGACCACGTTACTGTTTCCGTAAAAAAAAACTGATCCGTTTTTATCCGTTTTTTTTTTTTTTAATGGAAGTCAATGGAAAAACGGGTCCAAACAGATGCACACACTTGCATCCGTTTTTTCTATCAGTTTTTTGCAAAAAAACGGATTGCAAAAGCGTAGTGTGAACCCAGCCTAACTAATCCCCTAACCTACATGGTAGTGGATAAGTGTGGGATCTCTAGAACTGGTTAGTTCTGAATGGGGGCAGGAGGTTGACACGTGTGCAGCCATTCTATTCGTTCTCTATGGTAATAGCCAGCTATCTCTATCAGCTTTATAGGCAGTGAATGGAGTGGCGGTGCACGTGCCATTCTACCATCCCCCTGCGATCACACATACCCTATCCTGTCGATAAGCCAGAATACCACTTTGATGGTATGAAAACGTGGCTTTGAAGGGGTAGTTCAGAAAAAAAAAATTCTTTCAAATCAACTGGTGCCAGAAAGTGCTAGAAATTTGTAAATTACTTCTATTAAATCTCAAGTCTTCCAGTACTTATTAGCTGCTGTATGTCCTGCAGGAAGTGGTGTGTTCTTTTAGGTCTGGAGAGAAGGAGAAGTTTTCTATGGGGATTGGCTGCTGCTCTGGACAGTTCCTGACATGGACAGAGGTGGCAGCAGAGAGCACTGTGTCAGACTGGAAAGAATACACCACCTTCTGGAGGACATACAGAAGTACTGGATGACTTAGAGATTTTTTTAATAGAAGTAAATTACAAATCTCTGGCACCAGTTGATTTGAAACAACCGCTTTAACAAACATCAAGCTATTACATTCTAAACACAGCAATTGTTTTAAAGTGACATTGACATTTTATATCATACATCATGGTGCTTGTTTCAGTAAAAGGTGATCTTTTATCTTCTGCGGATTGTGCTACCTAGGCCACTTAGACCCGTCCACAAAGCCACTATTGGTCCCGCCCCCATGATATCATCAACACATAGGCCCCACGTCTCTACAGCCATTGGAACAGGCCAGCCTAAAGGTCTAGGCCTATGCGCCTATGATGTCACGGGGTGGGGCAAATGGTGCAGTTGTGGGTGGGGCTAAGTGGCACTTTGGCCGTGAAGCTCCGCCCAGATAGCACAATCTGCAGATGATAAAAGATCACCTTTTACTGGAAAAAAACATAATGACACATGATATAAAATATGGTGTGAAAACTTCAAAATGTACACTTTACACCTTAGTAGAGAAGTCAGAATGCAAAAAGGGGGAGACAGTGTATGTAAAACTTAAAGGGACTATCCAACATTTAAAATTGATGTCCTTTCATCTGGAAAGGTCATCAATCTCAGATTGTTGTGGTGCGGCACCCCTGCCAGCCAGTGGTTTGAAGAGGCTTCAGAGCTTGTTGTTTGTGGGCACTAATGCTTGCATCCAGTATACTTTTGGTAGCGGAGCTGCACGGGACTCCACTGTTGTCTTGTTAAAGGGTTTATCCAGGGTAAGAAAAACATGGCCACTTTCTTCCAGAGACAACACTGCTCTTGTCTCCAGGTCAAGTGTGGTTTACAATTAGGCTCCATTTACTTCAATGGAGCTATGATGCAAAACCTTCACCCAAACTGGAGACAAGAGTGGTGCTGTCTGTGGAAGAGAGTGGCCATGTTTTTCTAAAGCTGGATAACCCCTTTTAATAAAATGTTATCTCTGTGTATGTATGTGTGTATGTGTGTATGTGTGTGTGTGTGTGTATATGTGTGTGTATGTATTTGTGTGTGTATGTATATGTGTGTGTGTATACTGTCTATATATATGTGTATAAAGCTATATTTCCAGTGACTGTATATCTAACCTGATGTTTCTTGGTTTATGGTGCAGTTAATGAAGGCTCCGCTAACCAGCGATATACAGCAGTGGAAGCCCATATACCAGCTACCTGCTAAATCCAGATTATTGGACATGGAGATGTTACAGGATCATTGTGTTCTCTTCCTAAAGCAGAACAATGAGCTGTCTGTGGCCGTGACCTCTCTTTCCAGTGAGACGGTTACTTGCTCTGTGAAGGTATAGTGTGTGTTCCCTGTACAGATCAATGGTTGTAGTTTTGTTTACTGGTTCTCTGTGGCTTTTGGGCAGTTTTGGTACAAATTATGCCAAATTACCTGCAAATAATTACGTGGGTGCACTACCTACTCAGGAAAAGACCACTTACTTTTTTTATTAAATTAATAGTTTCAGGTCTGTGAACATGACGGAGGTTTCTCTAATAAGTGGACAGTGTTTCAACTTTCAACAAACTTTTGATAAATCACTAGTACCAGCCAATATAGGAACTGTAATATATCTTATCAGTTAAAAAAAAGTCTATTTTCTCTCCTCCACTTTATCTCCCTCTGTCACCTACATTGATCACACTCACAATTCAGATAACTCACGGATCAGATGATATGCTGCCCAAGTCCAGGGAGGAGTAGGGGACAGCTGACGGAGAGAGGAAAGTACAGAGAGATATATTATATTTCAACCCAGGGCTGAATTCACTACTTACACTGCCCAATATTGCCTAATAATGTCCTACATGCTGCTTCGGAGGGTGTGTTATATAGATATAGAGATTTAGGGGAGCAGGATCCCCTGATTTGTTTGTGTGTGTGTGTAGGGTATAGATGACATCAGAGGTTAGGATACACCCACTAGCTCAGGGGCAACTAATGTTAGATATGCATCCTGCAAAGGAGGGTAACTAATAAAACAAATTGTCATATACACGTTATGTAATGAAAAAAAATAGTGATACCTGAAGGTGTGCTTTAAAGTGCTGCCATAAAGGCGACACTGTCCACCAATGAAATAAAGCTATTTTATAGCAGAAAAGAGATGGACAAGTTTTGTTCAGGTATATATCAAATGTGCAGCATCTAAGCTTGTGTATGGTGCTAGAGTTAGAGTACGGTATGGAGTTAGAGTACCATATTATAGTTATGAAATGTTAATTTAAAAAAAAATATTACCTTTTAGGCAGTACTGAAATTATATATTTTAAAAAAACTCCTGCTGAGCACTATAGCCAGGAATTTAGCTGACTATCACCTCTAGGAATTTAGTGGAATACATTTATTTACTTATATATGTTTATTTATCAGACCGTTTTAAAATGTTGCATTTTAAGATGCAACTCAGTGCTTCAAAGATATGCAAGAATTCTGAAGCATTAAAACATTTAAGAATTTGATCGATTTTTATCAAGCGGCATAATACATTTTGACAATTAGACTGTCAAGCCTAAGTTTACAGGAGACTAAATCTGGGCCAGTGCATTTGTGCATTCTATGGCTATGTTCACACAACGTCAAAAATAGAGAAAAGGTGTCCGAATTTGATATTTTAAAGTTTTTTTAAGTCAGTTTTTGCCGCAATTTAACTGACTGCAATGGCAATGCATTGAAGTTAATGGAAAGACAGACGTCCAATGCACACAATGCTTTGAATAACGGACGTTTTTACCGCGGACATCAAAATAATGAACATGAACATTTATTTCCGGGCGTCTTTTGCAAACAGCGGACGTTTTTTATTAGTTGTTCACACACAGTTTTTCTTTTTCCACTATTCTTTCTCCACTTTTATGGTGCGTTTTACACAGGCAGATTTATCTGACAGATTTTTGAAGCCAAAGCCAGAAACAGACCATAAGCAGGGAATGGGTCATAAAGGAAAGACTAAGATTTCTCCTTTTCAAATCCATTCCTGGCTTTGGCTTCCAAAATCTGTTAGATAAATCTGCCTGTCTAAATGCACCATTAGGGCCCTTTTACACAGCAAGATTATCTGACAGATTATCTGCCAAAGATTTGAAGCCAAAACCAGGAACAGACTATAAACAGAGATCAGGTCATACATGAAAGCCTGAGATTTCTCCTCTTTTCAAATCCAGTCCTGGCTTTGGCTTCAAATCTTTGGCAGATAATCTGTCAGATAATCTTTCTGTGTAAAAGGGCCCTTACTCTTAAATTCAATGGACTTTTCAATTAAGCCGCACCCAAAGGGCAATTAGTAATTCCAAACTAAAATAATGTTCAAACACCAGTCATTGCACTAAGGGGAGGCCAGACAGCTAAATGACGTCCGTTATTTTAGACTCAAAATAACGGATGTAATTTTAAACGGAGCTGAACAAATGTTGTGTGAACATAGCCTATAACAGACACCTTATTCCCTCCTTACACCAGAGCTGATATATTTACAGCCAATTTCTAAAGTGTCATTTTGGTGTGGCCGTTCTAATCTTCCTCCCTGAATGAATCCACAGACTACTGCAATATCTGCGTTCATTGATGTGTGTATTTTTTTTCCCTTCCTTCTGTTACTTCAAATGTTCCCTCTTTTTTTTTTTTTTTTTTTTTAATAAATCTTACAAAAAAAATCTGAAAAGAATGTAATCAAACTGACTGTATTTGCAGTGGTGCAGTCCCAATTTTTAGTTTTTTTTTCTTATTTTTTTTTTTTATTTGTTTGAATTGTTATGTTTAGGAGAGCAGGAAGAATGGAAATTCTGGCCTTTCAGCAGCTTGCAGAGAATGAATACTGATTTCTATTTTTTTTTCTTTCCTTCCTGCCTTGAGAATCCTACACATAATAGCTACAAACCACCAAGTGTACATGTGCCAAGAAAAGGGTTATTGTGTTGCTCAATGGTTTTTTTTCTTCAGCTCCCCGATCCAAGGCACCAATTTCAAGTGACTAAATGCTAAAGAGCCAACCTGTAGCACGAGATCGCTAGCTGGAATCAAACTGGCTAGATTACAAGAGCGAGTCGGCCAAGGGCGTATAATCAGAGACGGAGAGAGGGAAATAATAGGACTGAATAGAATTACTTGCTGAATATAATGTTATTTAACGGGAATGGAATATTTTCAGAAGCCACATTTTACCCCCTAAAAGCATTACTTTACTCAAAAATGATAGTGGTTGACGGTAGATTATTGTTCCACGTATTTCTCATTTTCAGAACGCTCGGATGGAGAATAAGCCGGGTCTATCTGAAACAAATGTCATCTGTGTCTGCACCGAGGGAGAAAGAAATGTTAAAGGGCAACTCCGCTTAACCAGAGAAACGTGTATTAGTTGAAATCTGTAGAGTGCGTGATTCTCACCTTTGGTTGCCTTTTTCTTTAGTGTAGTAGAATAGTAAAAAAAAAAAAGTTCATAAAAAGTGCATAACTCTTTTATAAAGTTTAGGTAAAATTTTACTCCACAGGACCTCTCCGTCAGCGATTGGCCGAGCAGGAGTCGGGGGGAGCAGAAGCTCTTAGAAAAGCAGCTGTGATTGATCATTTTTCTTTTAGGAAAAAAAAAATTGAAGAAAAAAATTAAGTAAAGTTATCGCTGGAATGCCTTAACTCTTTAAAGGAGTACTCTCGTAAAAAAAATTATTATTATTTTTTTTTTTTCAAATCATCTGGTGTCAGAAAGTTATATAGATCTCAAATTTGCTTCTAATTAAAAATCTCCAGTCATTCAGTCCTGCAGGAAGTGGTGTATTCTCTCCAGTCTGACACAGCGCTCTCTGCTGCCCCCTCTGTCCATGTCAGGAACTGTCCAGAGTAGCAGCAAATCCCCATAGAAAACCTCTCCTGCTCTAGACAGTTCTTGACATGGATAGAGGTGGCGGCAGAGAGAACCGTGTCAGACTGAAAATAATACACCACTTCCTGCAGGGCATACAGCAGCTGATAAGTACTGAAAGGCTTAAGATTTTTAAATAGGAGTAATTTAGAAATCTGTATAACTTTCTGTTGATTTGAGAGAGTGAACATTTTTGCTGGAGTACCCCTTTAAATATATTTTGTATTTTTTAATATTAGAATGCTTAAAAAAAAAACTAATTTTATTACTGATTATAAATTACATGTTCGTATCAATTACCATACCAACACAGAACATGTGCATGAGCCCCTACTCCTCTCTCCATAGATTTCTACGGGCAGTATGTAAGCTGATCCCTCAGTAAATTGCTAGTCCATTTTGCAAAGACAAGACAGACTTGAACTGCTCAGAGTAAATAATGTGGCACATGCCCTATGTAAATCTAGACGTTTTTTCACAGGACAAACCTAAAACCCAACCATCCCTCCACACTAGAAGTGACTGTTTTTTACAATAGAAAGCCTTAAAAAAAAAGGACGGTTTGCTTAGTAAATCTTGGGTGGCGGGTTTTAAAGGACACACCCACTTTTGGACGGGGTTTTGGACAAATTGTGTCGCACACCTTTGGTTAACTTTTCAGTCCACTAAAAATGGACAAAAACTTGACAGTTTGCTGCCAGGAACACCTTAGTAAATTAGGTCCACTATTATTAAACTTAATGTAATTTTATGGGAGAACATTAACAAAAGTGCAGAATACCCTGTTAAATGTTATTTTCTTTGTCCCTGGCTGAAATTCTCTGAAATTTGTTTCATGTCCGACAGTAAAATAGACTTTTCAATTTAGTTTGAACCTAAGTTATGTTGGGTGCAGTGGAAAAGTAGTGTATAACACTAAAGATTTTTACGTTCATCCACTGCAGAGTTTACAGTAGCAGAATGCCATTATGGGTCACGATAGACTAGTTTGGCTGGTAGCAACCACCGTCATTGCAATTTATTTAAAACTAATTTGGAGAGTTTTTGGATTTGTAGAATTGATTTTTTTTTTGTAAAATTTGTAACAAATTAGATTTTTTACCAAATTCAGTTGCAAATCATTTCGGCAGAGTTAAACCATGTACAGTAATACCTCAATGGCCTCAAGATACAATATTTTCAAAATACAGTGTTATTTTCTGGAACATCGTAACTTGAGACCAGACTCAACCTACAATGCTACAGACAGTCCAGATCTGCGGAAAATGTAGAAAAAAAACTAGCTGATCGACCAATAAAAGTGGCCATTTTACTGGTAAAACCCCAGTGTTTGTGAAATGCATGCACTGGTTGGTTGTCTGGTATCTCCTCTCTATAGTACAATGTGATACTATATGTCCTGTAACAGAATGTTCCTGGGCCAGGATGAGTTGCTCCTTTGGGCATCAGGTGAGGGCGGCTTCATTTTATTTTTCTGGGACCCCGTGAGATCTGTATAGGACCTGAAAACAATTCAGTCCTTTACATAGAAAGAAATTTAGAGTCTCTTGTAGCTCCTTCTGACTGGTGAATGTAAGGACTTGCTGTATCCATATTAGTTAGCTGCTTATTTTCCTTTAAATTTAAATTTTTTTTATTTTTTTTTTCATTTTGGAGCATTTAGAACCAATTACCAGTTTTCCAAAGAGTTTTGGTCTCCACATACAATGGTTTCAACAAACAATGGTCGTCCTGGAACCAGTTAATATCGTATGTTGAGGGACCACTGTATATAATCTTGCACTGTTCAGCCGGAAACAATGAAATCATTTAGCGCCAATCACTAGATTTGGGCCCCGAAACATTTTAGCTTTGCTAGTAATTTCACAACATTTTTAGGCTATGTTCACACACAGTATTTTCAACCAAAATCAGGAGTGGATTGAAAACACAGAAAGGCTATTTCGAAACACTGTTGAAATTGAGTGAATAGCCACCATTTAATGTCAAATAATGGTAATTTTTTGGTCATTAAATGGCGGCCATCCACTCAGTCTCAACAGTGTGTGAACATAGCCTTTCTGTGTTTTCAACCCACTCCAGGTTTTAGTTGAAAAATACTATGTGTGAACATAACCTTATAAGGTTCAGAGCTCTACATTTTACCCCAGTCAAATGAATAGGACTGAGCTGCAGTACCAGATACACCTTCAAACAAATGAGGCACTGTTTCAGGAGACCGGAATTACGTTTAATCTATATGGCTCAGAATGACCTCCTGGTACTATATAAGTTTTTTATGTGAGTGTAGGGGCACTTTAAGGACAACAGATCACAATGACAGGCCTAGAAACAGATGAATAGCGGGAGCTGCCTGACCCCGCCGCACACTGGCAGCCTTTCTGCTTTCAGTAGGTAGAAGAGTCGACGTTTTTACTGTTTTTGTAGATGAAATGTGACTTTAAATATCACTTCACGGAGCAAATTTAATTTGACAAGAAAATCACGACTTGTTTCATAGTTTTGCTTTTTAATTGAAATAGTGATTGAATTTCATTATAGTGTTTAAATAAAAAGGTTATTAACAAGTTGAGTGCAGTGAACCATTTACGCTCTGCCTCTGTCAACCCGCGTTTTGTTCTGCGAGCGTAAGGCTTTCTTTTGCTCTGATATCCGTATATATAATTATCATATGAATTGAGGTGAAACAGCTTTCCAGATTAAATCTATCGTACGTAGACAGGGATTTTGTATGGAGGGAAAAACAATTAATTTTCCTAAATAAAATGGCTTCGTTTTTTTTCCCCCCACTTATATTCTTATTCTTTCTCCAGCTTCCATCGTGGGCCTGTGCACTTCACACGGACTGGCACCCAGAGGAGAGGACCGACACAGTCCGCTTTTACCTGGAGTCTCCGGTACATCACCCGGTTGTCTTTGCTTATTCTGCACTCGACAACAGATTGTCGGTAGAGGCCGATTACAAGAGAAGCAAGACTTGCCACATTGTGCGAATGAATGCCAGGAGCAAGGTCTGCATTCATCCTGTTGACCAGGGTCCCAAAAATGACTGAAACTTTACAGAAAGTGTTCCCGCATTAAGGGCCCGTTCACTCTACATATTCTTTCGGGAACCTCCATCTGCGGACTCAGCGCCGAATCCCTCCTGCTATGTCTTTGAATGGGAGGGCTCACGCACCTCTGCTCTCTGCTCAATGAATTGACATGTCAATTTTAAGAGTGGAGGCACGCAAGCCCTCCCATTCATAGACATAGCAGGAGGGATTCCAGGTGGAATCTCAGCGACGAATCCGTATTGTGAACAGGCCCTTAATCAGCGTTGCAATTGTTGGTCATGTGTACTCTCGCTCATTTCACGCAAAACAAGGGACCCCTGAATGGGGGGGGGTGGTTTCCAAGTGGTCAGACCATCTACAGCAGGGGTGGGGAACCTTAAGCCCTCCAGCTGTTGCAAAACTACAATACCCATCATGCCTGGACAGCTAGATAAGAATGAGTAGAAGCAAAAAAAAAATAAAAAAAAATATTGACCCAGTGATATGATTTCTGTGATCACATTGGAGATTTAACCCTTATGACTAGGGATGAGCGAAGCGGCCGGGGACCGCCTGGAAAACTGGGATACAGCCATAGCCATAGGCTGTATCCCATTTTTCTAGGCGGTCCTCAGGTTGTATCCACCCTCTCCACGGAGCGGGCAGACAGCGGGAATCAGAAGCCGATAGTTCAGGTTCATACAAACCCCAACCTCGGCCGCTTCTCTCATCCCTAGTCATAACAAGGGTTAAAAAATTTTTTGCTTCTAGTTATTCTTATCTAGCTGTCCAGGCATGATGGGTATTGTAGTTTTGCAACAGCTGGTGGGCTTAAGGTTCGCTCCTCCCTACTTATGACCTGTTATTTTCTTTTAGCAGGATGGGACTTTGGTGCCGATCACTGTTTTCTATAAAGCAGAGTGTGAGCTCCAAGAGAGACCTTTACTAGTTCATGTCTATGGGGCCTATGGCATGGACCTGAATATGAGCTTTAAGCCTGAGAAGAGAATGCTGGTTGAGGACGGCTGGATATTGGCCTATTGTCACGTAAGGTAATGTGCAGACTATGGGAGTAAAGTGTATGAATATGTATCTGTCAGCTGCCATTCATGTTAGATCAAAGAGACACATTGTACCTTTCATATGTCTGTACTTCTATAACTTACCATAGAAAAATGCCCCTGAACTGCTGAAGGCTGTAATGCCTGCTTGCTCCCCCTCCCATCCTTGTCCATGCTCAATTGACAATCATCTACTGTGGAAGCAGAACCCTACTTGCCAATCTCATTCCTGTGCTGTGCATACAAGTTGTCCACATGTACGAGATTTGGAAACGGCAGTGCCTCCAGCTGTCAATCAAGCAGGGAGAGTGATGGAAGGGGGAGTGAGGAGACGTTCAAGTTTGCCACAAATCTGGGGGGTTCTGAAACGCCCGTTTGACACTTTGCAGCTATGCTTCAAGAACGGAGAAGAGGCTTTTATTCTCTGTTCTTGAGGCACAGCTGGATGTATGAATGGTACCATGTGTCTCCTTGTCCTAACAGCATCTAACACTGTCAGCAGTTTGGAGCGTGAATTGTAGCCGACAGATTCACCTTAACAAATGACCCGAGCGATTACCCTACAGTGACTGTACTGTCCTTGCAGGGGCGGTGGTGAACTGGGCTGTAACTGGCATAAACAGGGCAAACTAGAGAAGAAGCAGAACGGCCTGGATGACCTGGAAGCTTGTATTGTCCATTTGCACAATCTGGGGTTTTCTCAGCCCTTCCGGACAGCACTGGAAGCTGCCAGCGCCGGAGGAGTCCTGGCCGGAGCATTATTCAATTCTAGACCTTGGCTTTTCCAAGCAATGGTGTTGGAGGTACCGCGCTGTTGTTCTGGAGTTATTACTATCCTTTTACCCCTTAAAGCGGTAGTGCGGTGTAAAACTTTTTTTCACTAAATAACACATTGCAAAGTTATAATACATTGTAATGTGTGTTATTTATGTGAATGGCCCCCTTCTCCATGTTTTCACCCCCCTGACGCTTGACCCGGAAGTGTAATACTAAATACTCACACAATCACTGTCGACCCCTTCAGTCCCGGCCGCCATCTTGGGATGATTACGTCACTCTTCAGGAGGCCGGCCTGACTGCTCCAGCCCTCCCTCATGCCGAACCCCCTCCAGCGCATCATCAGCTGCGACGTCTTCTGTTACACTCGCTCGATGACGCGCTGGAGGGGGGCCGGCATGAGGAAGGGCTGGAGCAGTCAAGCCGGCCTCCTGAAGAGTGATGTAATCATCCCAAGATGGCGGCTGGGACTGAAGGGGTCGACAGCAATTGTGAGTATGCAGTATTACACTTCCGAGTCAAGCGTCGGGGGGTGGAAACATGGGAAAGGGGGCCATTCACATAAATAACACACATTACAATGTTGTATAACTTTGTAATGTGTGTTATTTAGGGGGAAAAAGTTTTACACCGCACTACCCCTTTAATGGCGTGGCCAGTGTTTGTGTTTTGCTTTTTCCTTTGCTGCTTCTTAAAGCCATTCCCCCTCTCCCTCCCCTATCAAGAGATCTATGTGCTGGACTATTCCAACTTGCATCTCTTAAAGGGGTACTCTAGAGAAAATCTTTCTCTTTCAAATAAGCTGGTTTCAGAAAGTTATGTAGATTTGTAATTTACTTCTAATTAAAAATCTCCAGTATTCCAGTACTTATCAGCTGCTGTATACCCTGCAGAAAGTGGTGTTTTCTCTCCAGTCTGACACAGTGCTCTTTGCTGCCACCTCTGCCCGAGATAGGAACTGTCCAGAGCAGGAGATGTTTTCTTTGGGGATTTGCTTCTGCTCTGGACAGTTCCTGACATGGACAGAGGTGGCAGCAGAGAGCACTGTGTCAGACTGGAAAGAAAACACCACTTCCTGCAGGACATGCAGCAGCTGATAAGTAGTGGAAGACTTGAGATTTTTAAATAGAAGTAAATTACAAATCTATATAACTTTCTGACACCAGTTGGTTTAAAGGAAAAATATTCTCACCGGAGTACCCCTTTAATTGTACTATAAAATATTGGGCATGGGGGGGGGGGGTAGGTGAAAACTTTATATCGTTCACCATGCACTACACTGACTTAAAAGTTTGAACTATCATATTTCTCGCTTTGCTTTTACCTTAGAAGATATTTGTCAGTTTACAAAGTGCAGAAATATCCTGACCATGACGGTTTCTTTGCCAGGCTCCTTTCCTCAATGTGCTGACGACCATGATGGACCCATCTTTACCGCTCACCATTGAAGAACAAGAAGAATGGGGCAATCCACAGACTAACGTACAACACTACAGAGCCATACAAGCGTATTGTTCATATCAGAATATAACTCCACAGGTAGGAGCCAATACTGACTGATTCTGTGCTTAGTTCATATCTATCGGCAGTTGTCTGAAACTTTCTCTAAAAGATAGACTAGCCATTACACTGCAGTAAGGTGTGTGTGTATGTTGCAAATAGTTGGAAGTGTAAGATGGTCATGATGGTGTTTGTTTCTTTATCCTTTTCTAGAATTATCCTTCAGTTCTGATCACGGCTTACGAGAATGATCAGCGTGTTCCACTAAGTGGATTACTGCAGTACATGAAGAAGCTCAGGACGGCGGCTCTCTGCCATTTTCATAGATCAGCTTTGCCAGGTGAGTAGAAAGGCTGAGAGATGAAGAACAAGCAGCCAGTCAGAAAGCAGTGCCTCTAGGAACTACATGTAGTACTCCCTATACTCCAAGTGTAGCTGTCATTTACATTTTTATTACAGAAATCAATAGTACAAACTATTTTAAAAAAAGCCTTTTTCTGTACTCAAAAAAGCTGTTTCCCAGTCTCTCCCCCCTCACTTCTTATCTGTGCATTATCAGGAAAAGCCATCTTCATTACAGAGGAGCAAATTAAAGATGTATTTGCGGAGTTGAGGGGGGCTGAGTGTGCAGAAAGAGGAGTCAAGCAGCTAGTACAGTTTGCCGACACTGCTTATCTGGGAGATTGGTGAGATAACATTGCAGAATGTAATGTTTTGTACAGCTGCTTTTCTCCTCTCTGTGCTAACTCATCCCCTCCCCTCTTTGTAGACCATAATCGACACAGAAATCCTACTTCTTCAGAAGTGAGGGGGGAGGTAGGAAAACAGCTTTTTGAGTACAGAAGGAAACTCTTTTGCTTAATAAAAACTATTACAGAGTTTCTTAAAATCGTTTGTAATATTGATATTTATTGTTTTTTTAAAAATTACATTTATATGACTGTTATGCTTTAAGGCATTACTGTCATTTATATAAACATTTGATATATTGGCCAGACATGTGAAAACTTTACTTCGCACCAGATCTCAGTCGTGAGGCCTGTTAAAAATTTTGAGTTCTAGCCTGGCAAGGTGTACCGCAGCATGCTCCACTCACCTGCAGGCCACCCTATAGTCAGACTCCATATACTATCACACTTGTTTCTTTGTTGGTCCAGACACATTAGTAGTACCCTTATGACAGTCCATATGAGTCCAGATTCGCATGGACATGCAACTGTAAATAAAAAAGCAATATGTATTCATATAGTGTAATAACTGGATGATATCACAATGCCGTGTTATTTCAGACTGGAAGATGCCAAATATACTGCTGGATGTTCATCCTGGAGGCAGTCACTGTGATTCTTTGTCTTGGGAAGATTCCTTGAAGAAGGTAACATAATAAACACCCACAACGCCTGGTTGTGTATTAGAACCATGTACCATGTATGATTAACCACAAGTGCACTTACACACAACTTTGCATAAATTGATAGAACAAGGGAATATAGGAAAGGTTGTGAGAAAATTAGAGAAAAATGCTCCATTCTCTACTTATTCTCTACCCGTGACTTTGTATCTATTAATCACTAATGGAATTCACAGACTTAACACAGACTTTCAGATCCACTGAGGGACCAGGTTACACTACCCATAAAGGTGTATATAAAGTGGGGAAGAGGGGGAGAAAGCTTAGAAGCACAGAAATGCTTCTAGATCACTCTGACTATCTTAGTACTGCTCTATAGTGTCCTCCATACTGCTGCTACTTCTGATTGCTTGCTACATGAAAAACAGCAGGGTCCCCTGTTTTCTGTGTGTATGAGAACCGTAACTAGGGCTAGTCTCCATCCACTCTGTCTCTGAAGCGGAGTCATTTAAACACTGCAGGGCCAGAACTAAAGGGAAAATACCACATAAAAGTTATATAGTGGCTGAAGATAGTGTTACTCCTCATGTACACACAGGATAGCTTATCCTGAAAAGGTACCCAATAACTTTACTTAAATGGAAACATCTAACCTGCTGTTATGTCCCTATAGTGCATAGGGCGCTGATCCTTACCTTGATTCTCTGTGCTGTTTTTGTTAAGTTTGTATTTTATTCCCTATGCAAATAAGGTGATTTGGCAAACCGGGGAATGAGGCTACCACCCTCAGTGCACTGCTCCACCTCTGTGATGGATATTCATTAGGAGTGGCAGATTGGTATAGTGAGGGTGGTAGTCCCACACCCAGTGCACTGATCCGCCTCATTAGCCTATGGGTTAAACTACAGAGTACACGAAAACATTGCCAAAGATCAAGGTAAGGAAACTGCCTTCATCCTCTGCACCCTGTGCGTTGTCGGGACTTGTTTACATAATAAATGCCTCTAACCTGCTGTAAGTTTCCTTTTTTTTCTCTTAAAGGGGGCCTGTCCCAAAGTCCTCTGACCCGATCGGTGGTGAATTCCATTCCATGGCCATGAATACGACCATGCTGTGACGGTAATGCGGGGGACCCCGTTTTGATCCAATTGGGGTTGCATGCATTACCCTCTCAGCATGGTCGTATGTATGGATACCTTGAACTTCCGGCCTCAGAGTGGTATTCACCACCAACCGGGTAAGCGGACTTTGTGATGGGTATGTTTTAACATCTGCTGCATGTTGTGAAAGAATACAGACCCTTGTCTACTGCATCAAGACCAATCAGATATTAGCGTGCGTGTAACTTTATTGTTGGGGTAGCGTCTCTGGTTATGAGGTTAGGTTACTAAATTTTTTGTTAATTCACAAACTGATAAAGTGAACTAGATTTGCAGATCACATAATGCCATAAACTTTGCATTTAAGTGCTACCATTATGACAGTGGACTCTCCGGAAAAACAGTAGGCGTGACATGCACTGTTCAGAGTCTGGAATTGATTTACAAGAAGCTGGAGCTCTATTCTTTTTAGATTATTATCTTTTAATTTATTTTTTTTTTTTGCCATTGCATAGACATGGTTAACTTTCATGAACCTGGATTATATCAAGGCAACACAATTAAAGGAGAAGTTCGGCCATGAGAAAAAAATTTTTATACTGTAGGGATAGGAGAGGAACATAACAAACTATCCCAACTCACCTCTACCTGTGCCTCTCCAGCACTAGATCACCACTCCGCGACCCCTGCCGGGCTCCAGATCTCACGACCCAGTTGATGGGCAGCCCGCTTAGCCAGTCAGTGACTGGTATGGGATACCGCTCCAGTCAATTATTGGCTTAGTGGGCTGTCCATTAGCCTTCAGGCAGAGGTCCCGGGGCTGCTCAGGTAGCGCATTGCAGGCAGAAGGAGCAAAGGTTGATTATGTTCTCCCCTGCCCCTGATGGCTCTAATATTATGCAGATGGATAGGTTTCCCACTTAAATAACCTTATAGGTCTTCACTTGCACGTAATAAAATATGTAAAAAATATAGATAATAACATCCATCAGTAAATATTATACAGTTCATTTTCCCCCCTCTCTTTACAGGTGGCCACTCATCTTGCTTTCCTACACAAAGAACTGAAACTTTAGGAGAGAAGAACATTTCCATCTACAAATCCATTTCATACATTTGAGTAGGGTTGTTGCCGCCTGTTCTTAAACTTGCAAATGGGACAGACGTACAGATTCCTGCAGCAAGTATGCTGCATGTGAATATACCTGTACAGGAAAAGGAAACCAGACGCTATGTGTAGGAAGCCAACACAGGCTTTCTCTATAGTAACATTAGAAGGGATGGAACACGTGCCTCATTTACTGGACTCCATGGCACCAAATACCACAGAATGAAAGGACAAGTGTGTGATGGAACGGACATCATCACATTGTGAGTCATAGCTGGAATCATGGATGATGACCTGAGACGGCCTGCCTGGGGTTGCTTTGGTTTCTATAAAGGTTAAGCAGAGTCTACAGCGTCTCAGGTTTTCACCCATTATAACCACTGGACCCCAGTACAGGAATCTGCCTGCCCTACTGATTAACCAAATATATGATAAAGATGGTGGATGCTTAATCTGTTTGCATTCAGGATGAATGTTTGTTGTTTTTTTTTTGTTTTTTGTTGTTTTTTTTTCATCCATGATTTTCAAGAGCTATAGCATTTTAGATTTTCTGTGAACAATGGGGGAGATTTATAAAAAATGGTGTAAAGTGAGACTGGCTCAGTTGCCCCTAGCAACCAATCAGATTCCACCTTTCATTCCTCACAGACTCTTTGGAAAATGAAAGGTGGAATCTGATTGGTTGCTAGGGGCAACTGAGCCAGTCTCACTTTACACCATTTTTTATAAATCTCCCCCAATATGTTTCTTCAAAAATAAGACCTAGCTTCATCTTGTAGGCTTCAAATATAAGCCCTACTCAAATAATAAGCCCTAGTTACATTCAGCTGACCAGATCCCTGACACTGGTTGCTGAGCATCAGCCAATCACTGCCAGACTTGTTATGCTCCGCCCCCACCTGCTCAACACAAGCTGCAGGAGAGGCAGGAGGAGTAAGGGCCCTATTACACCAACAGATTATCTGACAGATTTTTTTGAGCCAAAGCCAGGAATGGACTAAAAACAGGGAACAGGTAATAAAGAAGAGACTGAGATTTCTCCTCTTTTCAAATCCATTCCTGGCTTTGGTTAAAAAAATCTGTCAGATAATCTGTTGGTGTAATAGGGCCCTAAGAAGATGCACAGTAGGGGACAGTGAATATGGGGGAGGTGGAAGGTACATGGGTCAACTACAAGGGGGGTGGGTATACAGTATGGGAACCACCTGCAGAAGGGGATGTATACAGTATGGAGGAATAACTACGGGGGGAGTATACCGTATGGGGGGATACCGGCACCAATGCTGGAATGGGGGAGGTTAGAGGATGTTACTTCTCTCATCCCCCCCCCCCCCTCCAGCAATCTGCCAAAAATCACCCCAGCCTGGAGTTCTCCTTTAATGAAGCAGTCTGCCTTTAAAAACACCTGTGAAATAACGGTTCGTTTATAAAGCTTAGTAAATTCCAGCGTCTAATGTAATCGTAGTCACTGCTGCAACAAGTCAGTTCCTGAGATGACTTCCTTCCTAGATCTTCCACCATCAGCTGTGAGCGGAATTATTGAGAACTGCAACCATTAAGGATCCACAGTAAGTCAGCCATGATATGGAGACAATGTAAAGTTGTTGGGTAAATGAGTGCTTAAAGGGGTTGTCCAGCGCTACAAAAACATGGCTACTTTCTACCAAAGACAGCACTGCTCTTGTCTCCAGTTTGTGTGCAGGTTTTGCTGCTCAGTTCCATTAAAGTGAAAGGAGCTTAATTGCAAACCGCACCTGCCCTGGAGACAAGAGTCGTGTTGTCTCTGAAAGAAAGTGGCCATGTTTTTGTAGCACTGGATAACCCCTTTAAAGGGGTAGTGCGGCGGTAAAAAATTATTCACAGAATAACACACATTACAAAGTTATACAACGTAATGACGGAGAGTCCAGCGCTCCGTCATTCTCTATGAGGGTTGGACTCCCCTCTCAGCGCGCGCGCCGGGCTGCAGCAGCTGGGATCTCCGTGACCCGACCGGATCCAGAAGCGGGACCCGGCGGGATCAGGTGAGTATAGGGGGCTGTAGCGGGGGGGTCAGGAGCCTGTCACCCCGGCACGGGGGGTGACAGATTCCCTTTAAGAACTTTTTAGCTTTTTTCAAAGCTGAACAAAGTTTCTCCTCAATTCCTTGATATCTGAGCAACTTCTACTATTATGTTTGTTAAAGTGCACCTATCGCTTCAATTAAAAAAAAAAAACCTAAACAGATGATTAAAGGGGTATTCCAAAGAAATTTAACTTTTGATATGTTGCTCCCATGGTGAGACTAAGAATCCATTGCATACTTGTATTATCCATTCAGTCTCCTTCCCCCAGTTTTGAGCTGCTGCTTTCTGCTGAAGATACAAAAATCTGTGTGAGCTTTTCTATCGGTCTCCCCCTCCTCCCTTCTGATGATGTAAACAGGTCCCTGACAGGCCTTTTATCTGCAACATTGTAGCTTTCCTGTAATTAACCCCCTTACAACGTTGCAGATACAGCCTGCCAGTGTCTTGTTTACATGAGTTGTCTCAGAAGGGAGGGGGAGACAGAGAGAAAAAAGGCTTCCGCGCAGATTTTTTTGTTTTCAGCAGAAAGCAGCAGCTCAGAACTGAGAGAAGAAGACTGCATAGATAATAACAAGTATGGAAGGAATTGTTAGTCTGACCATGGGCAGCAACATATGAAAAGTTATGTTTTGAGTGGAATATCCCTTTAAAGGATTGTCCCAGATTAGCAGTCAATTACATTTGGGTGGCTTTTTTAAGACTGGTCTCAGACGCGCCCCCTCCAGTGTTTTGTTAATAAATTTAGGTTTTGAGGTTTTTATTTTTGACATCTGTGTCTAGTGCACAGTATGATATATACACCCTATTCTCCAATGTTAAAAAAAAATTGCCCCAAAAAACATCTAACTGCCTCTAGGACACCATGGGCAGCCTTTGTTTGTTGGCTGTCACTGATATCCAAGTCCTCCTGTGGTTTATTCACTTTCAGGTAGAGTGTGCACACTTTAATGCTCTTCTCCCAGAGAAGTGAGAGGGTGTCTGCGCTCTAGTTTCTTCTCGCTGCTCAGGCCGAGCATGCTCTGTGAATATAAGCCACTTGCACCATTCAGGTAGTTAGCTATGCATTACCTTTGCTCCCTGAGTTTGATTGTGCATGCTCGACCTGAGCAGTGAGAGTTAACTGCAAGCCAGAACCATGTTATACACTAGGGGGGGTCGCCAAAAGACAAGAAGAAAACGTGATGAATCTCGGCAACGATGGAAATGAAGTGTGTGGGGAAGGTGGTGTAGCAGGTGTGTGGGGGGCGGATGTAGTGCTGCCATTGGATGAAGCAGAAGTTACCCAAAGAACCATGGTAAACTAATATGTTTTTCCCCATCAACATGACGGCACCATGGAGAGAGGGACCCCGCCCCCAGGGACAGGAAACCTAGAGTATAAAAAATTTAGGCCCTCCTCTCATCCTCAGTGGTTTCCTGTCCCTGACGGGAGACCTGGAGTACAGAGGCTCTGCAGAGTCTCCAAAGAACAGATGCCGGGACCTCTCTCCTGCTGGGCCGCCCTAGTTGGGGTGTGCTGAGGAGGTCCAGAGGGGATGCAGGGGCCTCCCAGAGAAGACCGACTCACCGTTCCTCCCGGACGCGGTGTCGTCTTGAGGCCGGGAACCGGACAGACCAGGGCAGCTCAAAGACGCTGCGGCGAATGAGCTACTTCCGGTTCGGAAGCCGGGATTCCCTATGGGCGCGAGGTAGTGACGTCGCGCGGGAGTCCCGGCCAGGACGCGCCGGAAGTGACGTAGCACGCCGGTCAGAGTACTTCCGGGGCTGGCGGCTGCAGATCTTTCAGGCTGAGTGAGTCGGCCGGCGCTCGGAGCAAAGTAGCAGCAGTAGCAGCGGCAATGAGCTCCAGCAGTGAACGGAGGAAGGAGTCATCCGGCGCGGCATCATCCAGGGTATCGGCCATGCTTCTCCCCCGGTTGGGGGTGGTGAGATGACTTCTATTTGTTTGTTCCTCTGTATCACATATTTATGGGCTTTCATTATGATTAATTGCAGGATGAAAGTGCCAAGCGCTCAAGGTCCTCTAGGCATAGAGAGTGCAGGATTTGTAAAGATAAACTAAAGTCTGATTACAACAAGCCCACATGTGAAGAGTGTATTTCCAGAATGGTTAGGGCTGAAGTCCCTTCTATGGAGGCTATTATCTCATCTGTAAAAGATATTATTAAGAGTGAGATCCAGAATTCCTTAAAGGATATTAGACCTGCACCAACGCCTTCTCTCCCGCTTCCAATAGTTATGTGTCAACCTCCTCCTGATGAAGAGGTGCCAGGTCCCTCCAGAGCTCCACTTGAAGTTTTTGGTGAAGCTGAAGATGAGGGAGTAATAACAAAAGAGGGTTCGGGAGCAGAGGGCTCGGACTTCTCCGACACAGATATTGGGGGGAAACCTCTCTTTTCTATTGAGGATATCAGTGCTCTAGTAAAGGAAGTTAGAGCTACTATGGAATTGGAAGATGTTAGAGAACCTAAATCTGTACAGGATATAATGTTTGGAGGACTAGACACTAAAAAACAAAGAGTTTTTCCGGTGCATAGAACAATTTCATCACTTATTACAAGAGAGTGGAAAAAGCCAGAAAAAAGGGGGTTCATTCCTAGAGCGGTTAAAAGAAAATACCCGTTCGACGAATCAGAGAATCCTTCCTGGGATAAACCGCCTAGCATCGATGTTTCTATAGCCAAAATGTCCAGAAAGGGAGCTTTACCCTTTGAAGACCTAGGAACCTTAAAGGATCCTTTAGACAAAAGAGCAGACGCTTTTTTAAAGAAATCCTGGGTAGCTTCCACAGCCTCATTTAAACCTAACATTGCAAGCACATGTGTAGCTAGGTCTATGATGGTATGGCTCAGTAAACTAGAACAGGATATACAGGCAGGAGAATCGGGGGAAAAGCATTTACCCATGTTAAAGAAATCTGCTGCTTACCTTTCAGATGCTTCAACTGACGCCTTGCGTTTCTCGGCACGTTCAGCAGCTTTATCAAATTCGGCCAGAAGAGCCCTATGGTTAAAAAATTGGTCGGGAGAACCAGCATCGAAAGCTAAGTTGTGTGGTATACCATGTGAAGGCAATTATTTGTTTGGTTCCTTTCTAGATGACCTACTAGACAAAGCGTCAGATAGAAAAAAGGGGTTTCCCTATTCCTCGCAAAGGAGTCACTACCAGTCCTTTCGGAACAAGGGAAAAGGTGGATTCCAGAGGAAAGGGCCAGAAACCTCTGGAAAAGGGAAAGGAAAAGCCAGAGGGTATATGTTCTCTCAAAAGACAGACAATTCCAAGAAGCCCTCTGCCCAATGACGCCGAGCCACGAGTGGGGGGCAGGTTGGCTCAGTTTGCTCAGGAATGGAAAAAGATCTGCGGCAGTTCCTGGGTGTTACAGTCCATTCGAGAAGGAGTAAATATAGATTTCCATTCATTGCCTCCCACTCGTTTTATAATAACAAAGAGTCACTCGGGAGAAAAGGGCCAACATCTATTGGAGACAGAGGTCAGGACTCTCATGGAGAAGGGAGTTCTGATACCAGTTCCAAACGGGGAAGAAGCACAAGGGTTTTATTCAACCCTGTTCCTAATACAAAAACCGGACAAATCCTACCGAGTAATCATAAACTTAAAACCATTGAATCAGTTCATAAAATACCAACGATTCAAAATGGAGACAATAAAAAGCACAATAAATCTTCTTTATCCAAATTGTTTTATGGCGTCTGTCGACCTAAGAGATGCCTACCTGCACGTGCCAATTCATCAGACATTTCAAAAATACCTCAGAATAGCAATCTGGATAGACAAGGTGCTTCTACACTTACAATTTCGAGCCCTACCATTCGGGATATCAATTGCCCCGAGGGTTTTCACAAAAATTATTGCGGAAATGGCAGCTCATATAAGAGAAGAGGAAGGGTTGTTCATTCCGTATCTGGACGACTTTCTGCTTGTAGCGGAAAGCAGGAGCAAACTGCAGATAATGATAAAAAGAGTCCTAGCCATTCTACAGAACCTGGGCTGGATCATAAACGAAGAAAAATCCTCTCTAGTCCCTGCAACGAGGAAGAAGTTTCTGGGAATAATACTGGATTCAGTAATGCAGAAATCTTTTTTGCCAAAGGAGAAAATTCAGAAGTTGCAGCATGCAGTAAAAACTATAATTCAAAATCCAAAAACGTCCATAAGGAACGGTATGTCCTTGTTGGGTCTGTTTACGGCCACCATTCCCGCAGTACCCTGGGCTCAATACCATTCCCGACGTCTGCAGGCAGAGTTATTAGCAGTATGGGACGGCTCACCCACAGACCTTGACAGAAAGATCACCCTGTCACAAGGAACTCTAGACAGTTTTTCATGGTGGCTTACGGAAAAGAATTTATCAGCGGGTCTGAGCTGGGTTAATAAATCCCTTAAAGTCATTACCACAGATGCGAGTCCCTGGGGATGGGGAGCACATCTGGATCACCGCAATTTCCAAGGCCCCTGGTTGGAACAGCATACCTTTGGGTCTTCAAATCAAAAAGAATTAGCTGCAGTTCACCAAGCTTTGCTGACAGCAAAGAGATTCATTTATAAAACAGATGTAAAAATTATGTCAGACAATTCTACTACAGTTTCTGTGATCAATAGACAGGGTACAACTAGAAGTCAAGGTTTGCTTAACCTGTCTTATGATATCTTTTTATTTGCAGAAAACAACTTGTTAAGTCTTTCCGCAGTGCACTTGAAGGGGAGCATGAATACGAGAGCGGACTTCCTGAGTCGTCACCAGTTACATCAAGGAGAATGGCAGCTAAACCCTACAATATTCCGAATGATAACAGACCTATGGGGGGTACCAGTCGTGGACTTATTCGCAAACCGTCAGAACAGGCAAGTCAAGCTTTTTCTTTCATTGTCCCCAGCAGACCGGCCCCTAAAAGTAGATGCATTAGCTCACCACTGGTCATGGAGCCTTATGTATGCCTTCCCTCCACTAGCACTCATTCCCCGAGTGTTGAAGAAAATAAGACAAGACAAAGCCAAGTTAATTCTAATAGCGCCATTCTGGCCACGGAGAGCATGGTTCTCGTCTCTTCAGAGTCTGTCAGTAGCGGACCCATGGGTGCTGCCGGAGCAGGAAGATCTTCTTTTTCAGGGACCCATCTTGCATCCCAGTGTGAAGCAACTGCACCTGACAGCATGGCTTTTGAAAGGATGATCCTTAGAACTCATGGCCTTTCTGATGCAGTAATTACCACTCTACAGAAAAGTAGAAAGGCGATAACATATAAGATCTACTTTAGGATCTGGCGAACTTTTTTCTCCTTTGTGGGTTCCAATATTATAGACTTACATAAACCAAATATTGCCCAGGTGCTGGATTTTCTACAAAAGGGTCTAGAGAAAGGACTAAAACCAGCCACGTTAAAGGTTCATGCTTCAGCACTAGGGGCATTGTATAATCAGCAGGTGGCATGTGATCCATGGGTCATGAGATTCTTTAAAGCGGCAGCCAGGTTCTCCACCACAGTTAGCTGTGCCGTCCCACCATGGGATCTGAATTTAGTACTAAAAAGCCTGACAGATGCTCCGTTTGAGCCACTCACGGAAATTTCACTAAAGAATTTAACATTAAAAACAGCGCTTTTGGTTGCAGTCACCTCGGCCAGGAGAGTAGGAGAATTGGCAAATATGTCCTGTTGTGAACCTTATACAAAAATCTTATCGGACAGAATAATTTTTAGCCCCGATCCAGCCTTTCTTCCAAAGGTAGTGACTGATTTTCATAAATTTCAGGACATTGTTTTGCCATCTTTTTGTGAGAACCCATCTAACGATAAAGAAAAAGAATTCCATTGCCTAGATGTCAGAAGAGTGGTTTTGCAATACTTGGAATCTACCAGGCAATTTAGGAAGTCCAGATCACTGTTCATACAGTTCTCTGGAGTCAATAAGGGATGTAAGGCAAGCAGTGGCTCCATTTCCAGATGGATAAGACAAGCAATATGCGCTTGTTATTCGGTGGCAGGGGTTCCTCCACCACTTAGGCTTAGAGCTCATTCCACCAGGGCAATAGCGACTTCCTGGGCGGAGAGGAGGGACGCTTCTATTGCTCAGATCTGTAGGGCGGCGGTTTGGTCTTCACCCCACACTTTCTTCAGGCACTATAGATTAGATTTATCTGATTTATCGGGTGTTGCCTTTGGTAGGAAAGTCTTACAGGCCATTGTCCCCCCCTAGTGGTTTCTTCTCTGGTACTCTCTCCATGGTGCCGTCATGTTGATGGGGAAAACAGAAATTACTCACCGATAATGATGTTTCCTCGAAACATGACGGCACCACCACATTCCCACCCTTTTTTGGTGCTATCTCACTTTTTTCACGAGGGTGTGCAAAAAAAAAAAAAAAAAAAAGGACATGTATATTTTGCATGATTATTAGTTGGTGAAGGTATGGTATTATTATCCTTGTACTAACCAGGGCTCTCTTCGGTCTCTGTAAATCACTGAGGATGAGAGGAGGGCCTAAATTTTTTATACTCTAGGTTTCCTGTCCCTGGGGGCGGGGTCCCTCTCTCCATGGTGCCGTCATGTTTCGAGGAAACATCATTATCGGTGAGTAATTTCTGTTTTTTGTGTGGCTAATTTAACGTATATGACTTCAGATGTCCAGACCACTCTGTCTCCCAGCTGTGTGGACTTTTCTGTTCATGGCTACATTCCCACATTTGTGGTTACAGCGTGAGGCCTAAACCAACCCCCCATGCGGTCACCAATAAGGGTTGGATGTTGCTGATCTTGGAAACAACATACAGCTATTTATGTAAATGGTGCATGGTCTCCCATGCATTCCTCTGCATTTGGGAATGTGGCCTAAGGCTTTGTAAATAAATGGGCAAGAACTGTCACCTGAATGTCTGGATAGCAGGTGAGACCTAGCCACGGAGTATGTGGTTATATAACTGTTCCAGGCATCCGATAAATAATCAGTAGTCTCTGGTCGTTGGTATCTGAGTGAGGCTGTGTTTACACATTCACAGCTTTGTTGCCTTTCTCTACATAATTTAGTCTTGATTGTATGGGCTCTGCAATTCTGACTATCTGGGCTTTGCCATGTGATCAGCATTACCAGGCTTCATCACATGATTGGCACTGCTGTGCTTCTGCATGCAACCGCCGTTGCCAGACTTTAACATAAGATCGCCATTATCAGGCTTCATCATGTGATCGCCATTACCAGGCTTCTTTATGTGATCACCATTACCAGGCTTCATCGTGTGATCGCCATTACCAGGCTTCATCATGTGATTGGCATTACCAGGCTTCATCATGTGATTGGCATTACCAGGTTTCATCATGGGATTGGCATTGCTGTGCCCCAAAACAGCAGAAATGGTGTCTGCACTGATCCACTTACAATACTTCAGCGTCATAATCACATGTGCGGTTACACTCTCCTATTGTGTTGCTCTACCGTATAAGTGTAAAACAGTTCACACAGCGACGGCCGTTTCACGTGTAACAGCGCTTCTTCTGGAAGAAGCGTTGTTACACGTGAAACAGCCGCCACTCATTGTCTACTGGAAAGCACCTGTTGTATATGCCTGTATGTCCTAATAGAGCATCGTTTTACCGTCATTGGTGAGTGCTGCTTTCATCATGCTCTTTTGCTGTGATTGCTGTGCTTCTGCATGCAATCGACATTGCCAGACTTTATCATGTGATCAGCATTTCCGGGCTTCTGCATGCAATCAGCATTACCAGGCTTCACCAGATGATTTTTTTTAAAGAAACAGCTGCAATGAAGCCTTGCTCAAAAATATGCCAGAAGTAAATATTGACAAGATATTAACATATATACACTCATCCGGGGGCCAACTTGTTAGGTGAACAAGCCCTAAGCAGACACTTTGCATGTGTGGATTCTATGCAGTTGATATTTACACCAAAGGTGCTTATAGGCTGTGCCATTGTATCAGAATAGGGCTTGTGCATGTAACTGACCTAGTGTGGTCATAGCCATGGCTACCCGAACTGTCAATGGCAGAAGCAACTTCGCACCGATCAGTTAACCAGTCATGATGACAGGCACCCTTGAAATCGTGCATATTGTGGTGGGATGGCATACACCTTGATCATGTTATGTGCAAAGAACCTTTTTTTGCCATAGGTGTTTTGACTTTTAAAAATCTCTATACTGTGAATATATCTCAGCATTTTCAGATTGCTGCTAGTAATTTTTTTTTTTTGTATTTCAGCAATGGCAGCGTGCACCTACGTAGTTATACTAGTTTTATTGGATGTGCTGAACAACTTTTTTTTGTATTTGTATATGATAGCAAATGTCATCAATGCTCTTTTTTTCGTAAACCCACTCCACACAAGTGGTCCCCATTCTGGCAGACTCAAGTCACTCCTATACTAAAAGAATGCTCAGGGCTATGTTAGCATTATTACGCAGCATTTATTCCCCAAATCCAAATAATTCCAAAGTGTGAAAACATCATTTTATTTTTTATTTTTCCTGTATTTTATAGGTGTATTAATGCTCGCGGTTACATGGCACTAAGGCTGTGTTCACACAATGTTTGCACCCTATGTCAAAAGTATACCTATGTCTCCAAACTATATAATCATTTGTTTGGATGTATTTGCCATTGACTTGCACTAAAATGTATACTTGTAGTTATAACCTCAAAAAAAAAAAAAGCTCATCCGTGTCTTACTACGTGCTTGGTAATGGATCTAAAAGTTTTTGTGACATTTTACAGGCTTGAGGCAGAATGCAATACAGAAAAACACACTAGAAGATTCCTCCACCATCCTGCATCATCAAGTGCCCGTGCTGGATTACATTATATTGATTTGGTATCTTTTATTGAGGTTTGATGTTTGTACCTTTTGCATTTATTATCTTGGTTTATCAACCTATATATATAAAAAAAAAAAATTAGCACCACGCTTTTAAACTCTCTACCGCACCACTAGGTGCCAGGAAAAGTTGGACCCAGTCCTGGAAAACTCGGAGTAAAGGCACCCGGTGCAGAGTGGTATGGAGTACAAAGCAGTCTGCTAATAAGCCAACCTCCGAACCAAAACCAGGAGTGGATTGAAAACACAGGCTATGTTCACACAGTGTTGAAATTGAGTGGTTGGCCGCCCTAGCAAATAATTACCATTATTTTAAAACAATGACTGTTATTTGCCATTAAATTGTGGCCATCTGTAGCCTTTCTTTATTTTTAATCCACTTCTGGTTTTGGCTGCAAAATACTGTGTGGGAACATAGCCTTATGCTCAAATATAAAGTTATTAAAAAAAAAAGGGGGGGGGGGGGGTATCCCAGTTTAGACCTGCTAAAATACACCTGCACATGTCTGCACGTTAAGAGCCTATGGGTTGGTTGCTGTGTATGGCTGTGTCTACACACCATAAATAGGCCGTCATTTAATGGCAAATAACGGCCATTTTTTAAAAAAACAATGGGCGGAACTTGTATAATGATGGCCATTGTTTTAAAATGATGGGCTTTATTCGCCGTTAAATAAAAATGGCTACCATTTTGACAGTGTGTTAACATAGCCTCTATCTGTCAAAAAATGAAAACCTGAAGTACATAGGCTACTATCTATGTGTGACATAGGCCAAAAACAATGAGTGCACAGACCCTTAGCGCCTTGCGGCAACTTCAGCAATTCTGGTATAGTAAATTAAAGGCGCTGGAGTAACAGGCTTTCTCTGAAATAAAGCACTGATCTTTGAAGGTCTCCATTTTGTGCAGCGGTTTGTTAGTTTTGTATTCCAGTATTAACCCCTCTCCACGCTCTGTATTAATGTTGTCCAACTTGACGGTGTTCCCGTTATTAGCGTATATTGTACTTAATCTGATTTTCGCTTCCCCTGGAAGGTCTGGGATTTTGTCTTTGATGTTTGCAGATGACTTTACTCCAAAATTGAGAACCATCATGAATACTTTGTCCATACCATCGAATTCTCTTACGTAGGCAAAAATATTGGCGTCTCTCCAGGCGTAACACAACCAACCCCTGTGGAGGGGCAACTCATTCTTTCGTAGCTTAATTAATTCCCGATACAAGTTCAGTGTTGAGTTTGGCTCTGCCCTTTGAACCTATAAAAAGGATTTATTGTTATTATGATCTGAGAGAGTGCAGAGGATACCCGTCTACACTGCCAGAGGTTTTGCTTGGAGCCTCCGTCACCACATCCATCATTGCCATCAGAATTATGGAAACCACAAAAGGAATCCTACCATATCCCTCGATGAGTCAACAGAATCGAAGGGTAATGAATGAAGGATTCAGCACTAGAGATGAACGAACCGGGTTCGGGTTTGAGTCGATCCGAACCCAAACGTTCGGTATTTGATTAGCTGGGGCTGCTGAACTTGGATAAAGCTCTAAGGTTGTCTGGAAAACATGGATACAGCCAATTACTATATCCATGATTTCCACATTGCCTGATCGTTCTCTCTATTCCACGTAGCGATAATCCGGCCGATTATCGCTCTGTGGAATAGGCCCCTTAAGCTCCGTTCACGCGGAGCAAAACTGGCGGAATCGTACCAGCCTCTGTGAGACACAAGTAGTCTATAGGGGCTTTTGCGCCTCCTCCGCGCTGAAGAATAGACATGTCCATTCTTCCACGTTGAGGGAGGAAACACACAAGCCTCCCATAGACCACGAGTGTGTCACGGAGGCTGGCAGGATTCCACCAGTTTTGCTCTGTGTGAGCAGAGCCTATTAGGTTCAGATATAGATTTAGTAGTACTTACCTCAACATTTACTTCTTCATAGTCTTGGTTGATTGGCAGCCATGTTTTGTTGGCACCACTGAAACCGGCATTTGAGCTTTTATCCCACTGCATGGGTGTCTTCTCTGGCATTTCAGCCTATAAAATGGGCAAATAAAGGTTTTTTTGACCAATTAAAAAAAAAAAAATATATATATATATATATTGTAATATCTATAATTGACGTCCTAATATCCTGAATGGACGTTCTTTTCTGCACAGACGTTTTCTGCATGAACAGCGTTCTTTTCTGCAGCGGTGGCATTGAATTCAATGCAATGCAATGCCGCCCGCTTTGTGCTGACATAATTATTTTAATGCCCGTTATAAAAAACAGACATTAAAATAATTAAGATGCCTATTATTTCTGGATGCTGTTCTCCAAACAGCGTCCATAATCAATAGCTGTTCACACAATGTAAAGTATGGCCGACGGCCATACTTTACATTGTAGTCAATGCTTAATTGATTTTCAGGCACACCCGACGGCAAAAAAATAATGTTCCTGCAGCCAATACAGCGGTATTGGCTGCAGGAACATGCCGAACACCGTCCTGCGGCATTATAGTATGTGTGAACATAGTCTTTGAGTGTAGGCCAGTTCTCCCCAACTTGTGGTTACTGTGACCCCCTGCTATGTCTAGTAAAATGGGCAAAAGGATTTGCAAACCAACTGTCTCTGTTCAAGTTAGTGTTTGACTCCAATAAAAAGCCTTAAACCATGGCGGGGAATTTAAGCCCTGTAAGGATCCAGTACGTGTAAACGAACCCTAAAGAAGAAACGTGTGGAGACTTTGGCTACATTCACACATTCAGTAGGTTTTCAGGATCACATGTGATGTCTGCTATTGTCCGCAATCCACAAAAATTAGTCTGTAATGCATATTTTTTTTGGATCAGCAAAAAAGGGGAAGATGAATATGAGATACTCACTGGATTATATTGATTAGATTGGTCTATGGTGTTATTTAGTGCAGTGTTATCTTGCATCCCCAACTCTTCACCATAGTAAGTGGTAGGGGTGCCCGGAAGGGTCAGCAGGAGCATATTGATAACCTTCACAAAGTGTGATCCCACCCGAGAAGCAATGCGAGAATTGCTGGGGCTTCCCACCTGAAAGAAAATGTGATGCCATGTTAGTCTAGGAAATAAGCATTTTTTTGTTGCCGCATGACCTTTTCTCAAAAAGTCCTCCATATGTATCTCTGGTCTCCCATGCCTCCACATCCCATAAAGTAAGAGGCTTTGGGTAACTAGATGCATTATGCACGACCTTAAAGGAAAAGTCTGGTGGGAATTGTTATATTTAATTTTTGTATTTCCCCCCAAAAGTTATACAAATCCCCAATATACACTTATTAGGGGAAGAGCTTTTTTTCCCTGCACTTACTACTGCATCAAGGCTTCACTTCCTGGATAACATGGTGATGTCACTTCCTGGATAACATGGTGATGTCACGACCTGACTCCCAGAGCTGTGCAGGCTGTGGCTGCTGGAGAGGATGGCAGGGGGACACAGGGCACTGGAGGGACACTGAGCATCCATCTGCCATCATCCTCTCCAGCAGCCACAGCCCACACAGCTCTGGGAGTCGGGTCGTGACATCACCATGTTATCCAGGAAGTGACATCACCGTGTTATCCAGGAAGTGAAGCCTTGATGCAGTAGTAGGTGCAGGGGAAAAAAGTACTTTATGTGCATTTCCCGTAATAAGTGTATATTGGTGATTTGTATAACTTTTGGAAGGCAATACAATACTTTAATAAACATTTTCGCCAGACTTCTCCTTTAAATGCAGTTTTATTGGAAGATACCTAGTAACTACCCCATATGATAAAGGAGCTATCCAGCGAAGGAGAACTGTGGCAAGTATATAGAAAACAGTAAAGCTATGCTTACTCGTTTCAGCAGGGGTTGGCTGAGCGAGCTGTCAGTGCTGAGACGAGGCCGTCTCAGAAGTGAAGGCAGGTTCATTTAATGGGGGACAAGGAGACCGTAGGAGGACACTGGGGAACATGAAGAGGTAAGCATAGCTTCTTTTTTGTTTTCTATATACTGTTCCCTTGCCGGATAACCCCTTTAAGATCAAATTCCCAGGCCTGAACATACTGTCGAGTCAAAATTAGTTGAAGATAGCTAAGAACGAAGTACACTAGGTGTTGCTAGCGTAGGAAAAAAACTTTTTATATACCTATTTGGTAAGAAGAAAAGAAAGTGGGTTCTCCTCATCACTCACTAAACCTGAGAGTGGTGCCAAAGAGCGTCTCTTAGGGCCCTATAACACGGGACGACTATTGTGCAAATTATCGTTATATTGTTTGAATTTAATTAATAATCATTTCATGTAAATGCAGGCAATGGTCAAACCACCAACGAGAAACCGTTCATCTGGTGCTGAGACCAAAATCATTGTTAATCGTTCTCTGTAATTCCGCATTACACATTCGTTCACTAATTGTTCAGTGTAATTCCACTTTGTTCCTTCATTTGCTGGGATCAGATGGAGTAAACGTTTGTGGTAACGATTGTAACTAACGACTATTGTTCTGTGTTAGGGTCCATTTACACAGAAAGATTATCTGGCAGATTATCTGAGAGATTTGAAGCCAAAGCCAGAAACAGACTATAAACAGAGATCAGGTCATAAAGGAAAGCTTGAAATTTTCATCTTTTCAAATCCATTCCTGGCTTTGGCTTCAAATCTTTGGCAGATAATCTTTTTGTGTAAACGGACCCTAATATGGTGAACGATTTCAGGTTAACGATGAACAATCTTATTTATGATTTTCTATGGTTCATAATTAAAAATTACTTAGTCTAATCGGACCCATACTCTGGAGGACCTGTCCTGCTTACTCAGATGACCCACTGTGGCACCGTGTAATGTACCCTGCAAAAAATCTGAATCCTTACTACCATCACAAATCACAGCTATTCTCTTGGACTCAATCTAGGTGATTATCTTATTGTTAAAAATCTGTTTGATCATGTTGAGTTTATCCAAAGTTGACAACCCCCTTTTAGCCAATTCCTGACTAGAGATGAGCCCAATATCGGGCTGTAAAAGTTGGATACAGCCTATGGTCTATGACTGTATCCATGTTTTCCCGGACTCCCTAGGGCTGCATCCAACTTCTTCACCACCGGTATGCAAATGCCAAAGGATTAGACTCGAGCGTGCCAAAGTTGTGCTCATCTCTAGTCAGGAATTGGCTAAAAGGAGGTTGTCCACTTTGGATAAACTCAACTCGATCAAACAGATTCTTGACGATAAGATGATCACCCAGTCTGCTTGCCCTCTAGAGATCCAGATTTGGCTATAAGTAACCGTTTCTGGTCTGGGAGCTTTTATTAGAGCCTGTGGTTCAGGTCCCGATGATGACCTCTTGGTCCAGAGGTTGCACTTAAATGCAGCCATCTTATAACATATAAACCAGGCCTTGATTTACTAGTCTACTCTTGAATTGTTAGATCAGTATACATAATGCATGTAGAAAAGCACATCGTACCATCCAGTGAGGCCACTTTCCTTTCGGCATTGACTTCATCCACAAATCCACAATGTTTAAAACTGAAATTCCTGAGATCTCTTTGTTCAGATTAAACAGGTAGAAGTTGAGTGGAAAGTCGGCTTCCTGGATGAAGGAGTTGCTGTAATACATCATTGTCTTCGCTACAGAACTCTGATCGTTGGACTCAGTGCCCATGAACCTGTGGGAATAGTCCTGTATTAGTAAATTGCATAGAAACTAGAGGACACACATTGCTTTAACATTATCTTGGTTGTGTTACCTGTAACGTCCTGGTTCTCTGCTGTAGGTGTTCATAGTCTGTCGAAAATTACGGAGAATGTCATGCATCCCGACCTGTGTGGTTGTGTAGTCATGATATAGCTGTTCATAGGAGTTAACGTCGGCCTAGAGAGATATGACATAATATTAACCTCTTGCGGTTGATCAGGTGAGTCTAGCGGCCCCATTGGTGACATTGGGCATTGGTGGCATCTCAAGAGACCTCCACCAGACCTGGCATATTAGTGAATGCAGGCAGGACCACTATGTCTGCAACCTGTGTGACTGTAGGAGGACCTAGTGGGCAAGAGGGCTCAATGAAACCCTCAAAGCAAATAGCAAGTTCCTAAAGATATAGTGCATGGAACTCTATGGGAAGTGCATAGACTTTTGTCATTTGCCGGAGTCCGTGCTCCTGGCACTGGAAGCCAAGCAGGAAGGAGTAGGGGAGGGAGGAGGCGTGCATGCTAAAGTTCTATAGGCCCCTTGTAATAACCCTTTGATTCCTGGTTTAGATCCACTTAATGACCATAAACCATACAATGTTTCTTTCATCCTCATATATATAAACTGAAGACACCTACCGGATTTTGTAATTTGTTGACCTGAGGTTCATCTCGGAGGTGTTCTGCTTCCAGGAGGAACTTAGCAGCATCGACTGTAAAGCCATCAACACCTTTCTCCAGCCAGAATTTCATAATATCCTGGGATAAGAAACAGATTTATTTGATTGCTATGGGAACAGTATTGATGGCGACATAATCCGTCCTATTTCCATCTGATTAAGGCTGAATCATTGGCAAAGCACCTTAAGTATGACCAGATATTTATCGTGAACTGCCAAGACATGAAACCAAGATGCAAAACCTTAAACTTCACAATACTCATTACAATAGTAATATTGCTACATAGACCATTATGGAAGAAGATTAGACTACCTTCAAGGGGTTGTCTGGGGTAATGGTGGTCATGTTGCAATTTCTCACATGATTTTTTTTTAATACTGCTACATTTATTGCAATTAAAGGGGTATTGTAAGATGCTGCTCTAACTGAGGGCAGTGTGAACAAGGGCCAGACTCCATCATTACAAAGAGCTACTATCTTTTCTGACACTTAGTGTGACAGAGGAATCATAGTGTATGAACAGTAGAGGAGACTGGTTTCTCCCTGTCCCACTGGGCCTGCTTAACAATTCTCTCCCTACACTATTTTTGGAAGTGTTTTTTTTTTAACATTTAGAACCTGGCAGTAAGGCCTTATTCACACGTTCAGTAAAGTTATCCGTAATTGCCGATCTGTAATCACGATTCAACTTAGAGCACATTGATTTATATGGGGCTATTCACACAGTCTGTTTTAATTTTGATCCGTATTCCATTCTGTTAAAAAAAAAAAAAAAAAAGGACATGCTCTAGTGTGGATCGTATGCAAACTAGTACTATTCACTTTTTACGGAAATGGATGCAAATACGGATTAATTTATACAGACCACGGAGTAAAAATAGCGGGAGGTTTTGCGGTCCAGGAAAATTACTGGATGTGTGAATGAGGCCTCCTGCGGCACTATCTCAGGGGCAATTATGTGTATATAACACCAGTGGGCAGTACCTATGAGTGTACCTCCCGCTGCCAGGCCCAGGTTTTTTCATTCAGCCCTCTTGTTTTGGCGGCCAAAGTTTGCCTAAAGGGCCTGGTGGTGGAAACATGGAGCAGTGACAGTGACCTGGCAACAGTGAGTGCTAGGACAGGCTGCACATTGGTTGTTACCAGCCACCAGTGTGTCCATTCAATAAGTTGTCTATGTAACGTAGGAGAGAATGGGTCCTCCAGAAGGAGGGACACTCTTTGTGACCTTTCTCCGCTCTGACCAAGAGATCAACTTTTAACTCAATATTCCCCAATAGGGTATGTGAAAATTGGTTTTCTAAATACGACCACTTAGGACTCTTAAGAGTCAGTTCCATGCCCCATATGGGCACTGATCAAAAGGATTGTCACTCGTTTAATGAGCCCCTTACATGGCTTAATGTGTAGCCCTTACTGCATGAACAACCATTGGATTATTCATAAGACCTTTCACATTCGTCACTGTAAGCTGCCCATCTCCTGTTTATTCATGGTGATGTGCGGCTGACCAGTGATAGTTTTTAGTGCCTCATCATCCTAGTGATCATCCGATGTGAACAGTGACCGCTTGTTTCTAGGATGATCACTGGATCTTTTACATGGGGAAATAGTTGGCCTGTTTGGACGATAACCCAAGGGCCTTTATGGTGCGTTTACACAGAACGATTATCATTCGAATTTTTGCAATAACGATCGCATTTGAGCAATAATCGGCTCGTGTAAACACAGCAAACGATCAAGCGACGAGCAAGAAATTGTTCATTTTGATCTTTCAACATGTTCTCAAATCATCGTTGGTCGTTCGCTAAAAATTTGCAGATCGCTTTGTGTAAACAGTCTTTCACAGGTTCACCCTATGTGTGAGATGGGCTGAAGCGATCTTAAAACAGTCGCAATAATGATTTTTTAAATGATTTTTCACTTTCGTATGAAAGCTGATTGTTATAAAAACCAAATTGTTGCTTCAAAATCGATTGTTTGGGCAAATTATCGCTCCGTGTAAACGTAGCATTAGACACATGACTATCTCAGAGTCCAGAAGTCCTCAATAGGATGGTTGTAATTTTTTTAAGGTGCAACTCACGTAGATATCTAGAAAGGAGTTAATCACTTCCTTTTACCGAGAAAACTTGAGATTTGCTTAATCTCTAATTTGTGTCACTCATCTAAAAGTTAATAATTATAAATCAGAGAATCTTCTCTTATTGTTTTAAAGGTTCCTTGGACAAGTTGTCAGCAGTCAGAAGTAGGTGTAGAGTGACTAATTTTATAATTATGGCTTAATGAGAAAACCAGCCGGTGTAAAGTTCACTGCTTTCCCGAGTTACTGCCGCACCTATTAACTGATTGTATAAACTGAAGTATAAACTTATTAACCTTTCTCATTTTAAAGCCAATTCTCCATTCTGTGATGGAACGCAGGCAGGTGTAAACAAGGTGTCAACATGTGACACGGGAAAAGATACTGGAAAGCACTGATTGAATGCCATCAAGTCTTAAAGCAGAAGCAACATCCTCTGACAAACAGTTGAATAATCTTGGAAATAATTTGTTGTTCTATTTTTTAAAGACTTTGTGTTATTTCTTTTTTTTTTTTTTTTTCTTCATATACATAACTGCTTTCAAAATTCTTATGGTTGCCCTTAGAAACAGACTACAGTTTTCTCCACTCTGCTGTCAGACCTAACTGCCGAGTTTGTACTGCATAATTCAGGCCCTTCAGCTGTTGCGAAAGTACAATTCCCATCATGCCTGGGAAGCCTTTGGCTGGCATAATTGTATTTCAACTCCCACAATGCACTGCTCAAACAATTCTGAATTTAGTTTTGAAACACACTGAGAGAGTCTGGTGCAATGGGAGACTGGAACTGCGAAAACAAACATGGGAGGTTTATTTCGAATCCTTCTGACCAGGTTTATGCATCCCATGCTATAATGTGGACAGTACAATGAGGCCTGAGGCATATCACTCTTAGATTATAACTTTTGGAGTTCCTAGGCCTTCCTGAGAATGTCCAGGCCTGTCGACATGCAATATGTGCCCTAACATAGCATTGGATTTTTACCAGTTTTTTTTTTTTTATTTCTACTTACCAATATTTCATTGTGTACATCCGGATTGTGGAAATTTAAGTCTGGTTGCTCTTTACGGAACTGGTGTAGATAGCATTGCCTCCTTTCGCTGTCATATTCCCAAGCAGAGTCTCCATACACACTCACCTGAAATCAACAGGCTTAATGTTACTGCAGAAAAATTATGGACTTCTAATAAGAACAGGTTTACAAATTAAATAATTCAGTACACATAAAAAAATTGTCATTTATAGAATGGAGTCCTTGACGGCAGAGAAATACGGCCGAAGTAAAAAGGTAGACCGTACCTCACTCCCGTGGCTTACTTTCAAAACTAACCCTTCCCTTGCACGTTGGCTCACTTAAGCTGGGATGGCGGTAAATTACCTCCCCCTGGCAATATGCTATCCCTGCATCTGCTACAGCGTGGTCCCTCCCTGGCACACCCTCACCTACCCCTTTCTTGCCCTGTGTCCCCCCCCCCCCCCTTTTCTTTTTTTTTCCTCTGTTCTTTTTTCTTCTGAGAACCAGTTTGATTTGTTGGTTAACATTTCTGATGTTTCCCATGTAATGATGCTATAATAACTGGTGGACATAGAGAGCACGCTGCCAGTCCACCGGACGGCGGTCTCTCAGCCTGTTTAGGGTGCGTTCACACCTACAGGATCCGCAGCAGATTTCTTGCTGTGTTCAGTTATTTAAATTAAATCTGCTGCAGATCCGCTGCGGATCCGCAGCAGAAAATAAGCTGCGGATCCGGTAAGTGTGAACGTACCCTTACTCTTCCAGAATGGATATTGTAAATGCTTGGATTTTCTGTGTATTATTTGTCCATTGTTGTTGGACTTTTGCTTGTCTGCTATTGCATTGTTTTTCTTCTCTGTCTTATTATAAAAATATTCTTTCAATAAAATCCTGATTTACAAAAATAAATAATAATAATATAATATAATATAAAAAATGGGGGCTGCCGACTGTGCCATCAGCCACCTATTTTCTCTTCCTGGTCCATATCTGGACAAACAGGAAATGCCTGTCTAGCCAATCGTGGGCTGAGGAGAGTAACTATAAATAAGATACATGATCCAGTGTAGTCGTCTACCTTGCATCATATCTAAGTGTCCACAAAGATGAAAATCTCAGCAATATCTAAGCATGACATGGATAAACTGTATATGGGAATTCTTGTTGAAACTTACCCAGTTGTTGGGAGGGGTAACTTGGTTTCCAGTGATTGTACAGTTTTGCCAAACATAGTAGTCAGTGTATTTATCAGTTCGATTTCTGCTTAACTCGAACCAGTTGTGTTTATTGCTGGTGTGATTTGGGATCAGGTCAATGATTAGTTTGATACCTAATGGGTAACATAATATAGTGATGGTTAACACTTGGTTACAGTCAATGGAATAAGCTCAACTTGTCAATCACTTTCTGTTACCTTTGTCATGAAGAGCGGCAAGTAGGTTCTCAAAATCAGTCATGGTCCCGAAACTAGGGTCAACAGCTCGGAAGTCTTTGACAGCATATCGGTAGTCTTTCAGAGTGGATTCGTAAAAAGGAGCAACCCATACAGTGCTGACATCCAGATACACAAAGTGATCTATCTTTTCCTGGACTCCTGAAAAAGTTTTTAAAACCAGGTGGATGTTATGGTCTTACAGGTTATTTGAGGACGGTTTAGAAATAGATCCTAGTAGCCATTGATTGGCGCAAAACTCGAAATGTTGTTGTATTCTGCTGGACCTTTGAGGGACCATTGATGTGTTAAAGGGTAGGCTCACTAGGGGATCCTCTGATATTTTGGTGGACCTGTCCAACACAGGTTCTTTCCAACCTGGTGACATTTGCCAAACAGTATTTTTATCAGTTTTTATCAACCTCAAGAACATAACTTACAGCCTTGTATGGGCTCAGAACTGGACTTAAGTGGTGTTAACCTCTATTGATATTTAATATGGATACTAACCACATTACAAAACCTTGATTATTAGAGGACTTGAGAAAGAGGTTTAACCTAGAAACGCGTTGTCCATATTAAATGTAGTTTTAAACTACCTACTACTACTCCTATCATTTACTCTGCATCAGTACCACTACAGCTTGCTGTACCAGCGCCTATACACCCGAATCCTTGCTACTTGTGGATCTCCACTGGTATTACCTGCTTCAAAACCCTGATTATGCTTCTTTTGCATAAAGAGTTGTTGTATTTTGCGTAGTATATCATTTATGTGAAGTCCCTAATAATATTTGGAGAAGACAATATTTGAGATATTGTTGAAGATTTCTAACAAGAATACAATAAACCTTAAATGTTTTTTTTTTTTTTTTTTTTTTTTATCCAGTCTTTCAATATATAATGGGTTGTATTTATTCATCCCCTGAAGTGCCAATAGAACCTTTGGGTGAAACATGTTGGGACTTTGCTAAAATATTATTTGGCCTTTATTGTCGCTCACTTTTTTTTAAACTATATGAAGTAAGGCAAGGACTAATCAGGGAAAGGTTCAAGAGTGGGGTTGTCCTTACCCTATATTTAATAATTTGATGAGGGTAGTAATAATTATTTAAAATATAATACTTTGATATAAAAAATCCTGTGCAGGCAGGAGGTGGGGGGAATATAATAGACTCTTATAATATACTTACCTGTCCGCCTGTCTCCTGCAGCTCCTTTTGCTGCAACGTCATGACCCGGCTCATGGATTGCCCGCTCAGCCAGTCAGTACCTGGGTCAGGACACCGCTGCAGTCATCAGCAATCCATCAGCTGGGTTGGGTACTTTTATATGAGTCGTGATATAGCAGGAAGCCAGGGAAGCAGAGGGATGGGTAAGTATACATTATTTACTATGTTCCCCCTGCCTGCACAGGATTTTTTTTTTGCATTTGCATTTGATTGCCGGGGTCCGGGGTGAGCTTCCCCCCTCTCAATGCAGGTCCGGGGTCCGCAGGTCGCCGGGGCGAGCTTCCGGCACATACAGCCAGACAGAGGCCGGAAGCTCACAGCTGCAGCCCCGCGATCTCGGACTTCTTCCCTGCTCGGCGATGATGTCACATCACGTGACCGCCGCAGAGCAGGGAAGAAGATCCGGGACCGCGGGGCTGCAGCTGTGAGCTTCCGGCCTCTGTCAGGCTGTATGTGCCGGAAGCTCACCCCGGCCCCGGCGACCTGCGGACCCCGGACCTGCATTGAGAGGGGGGAAGCTCACCCCGGACCCCGGCAATCAATACCCCCGCCCCAGACCTGCATTTGGGGGAGGGGGGGGGACCAGCCTGCCTCTGCTCCCCTGCCCTCCGGCTGCCCCCAGCCACTCCGTCTCCCCCAGCCTCTCCCCCTGAACCCCAGCTTCTCCCCTGCTCCCCCTGACCCCCAGTGTCTCTCTTCTGCCCCCCAGCCTGCCTCTGCTCCCCCTGCCCTCCGGCTGCCACCGGCCGCTCCGTCTTCCCCCCCAGCCTTTGTCTCTTTCCTGCCCCCCAGCTTCTCTCCTGATCCCCAGCTGCTCCCCTGCCCCCCTACTGCACCCCAGCCTTTCCCCTGCCCACCAGCCTCTCCCCCTGCTTTTCCCCTGCCCCCCAGATGCTCCCCCTGCCCCCAGCTTCTCCCCTGTCAACCCAGCTTCTCCTTCCCCCATCTTCTCACCCTGCCACCCTAGCTGCCCCCTATCTGCTCCCCCTGCCTGTCACCCCATCTGCCCCCCATCTTCTCCCCCTGTCACCCCAGCTGCCCCCCATTTTCTCCCCTGCCACTCCCCCTGTCACCCCAGCTGTTTCCCCTGTCACCCCCAGCTGCCTCCCTTCCCCAGTCACCCCCAGCTGCCTCTCTTCCCCAGTCACCCCCAGCTGCCCACCTGCAGACTAGTTGTGGTCGGAGAAGTCTTCATGATGCTGCACCAGATGCAGAAGAAAGCAAAAAGTGAGCGACGACAATCGGAGAAGACGTCACCTGTGAGTCATTAGTAACTGCACTGTAATCACTTCTATAGTGTGCAGAGCCTGTGTACCATTGGGATCTAAATGGGTCAGTGCATTGTTTGCGGTAGTGTACTGACACAGCCCCGCGGACACTACAGTACACTAGTGCAAACTTTTAAACTGGAACCCAACTACAACAGCTGCAGGCACTACAACTCCCAGCATATCCTGAGGGCTGCAGATTGTCAGTACATGCTGGGAGTTGTAGTTGGGTCCTATACACTGGATGATTTGTGGGAGATCAGAGTACATAGATCTGGGGGGGGGGGGCTCAGTGTAGGGAAGTGACCCCATAACAGCACTAATAGGGGATAGAACAAAAACATCTCCCCCTATATCTTATTAGTGATGTTCTGGGGTCACTTCCCTGCACTGAGCCCCCACAGATCTATGTGTTCTTATATGCCACAACGCATCCAGTGTATAATGCACCTAGGACCCAACTATAACAGCTGCAGGCACTACAACTCCCAGCATGTACTGACAGTTTGCAGCCCTCAGGATATGCTGGGAGTTGTAGTACAATAGTAGAATCCTCTGATAACTGCTGCTGTAGACAGATGTATTGCTGGACCTTCAGGGCTGATGGTTGTCACCCACAGATTGCGGCCACCAGGAGCCTCTGCACACAGTGATTTACAGTGTCCACTCAGAGACTACAACTCCCAGCATATCCTGAATAAATGGAGGGGGTCCTGAGAGTTTTAGTTCAACTGAGGGCGGGTCAGCATGTCGTGTTTCACTGGTTCTATATTGGTGGCCCCAAGGATCATTTCCTCTGGTGGGCCCTAGGTACCCAAGTCCGACACTGGACAGAAGTGGTCCCGAACTAAGACATTTCCAGCCTCCTTCCTACCTCCATCACGTGTGTTTGATGAGAAGAGCGGGCGGCACCCAAGTGCCAGGGTATATACCATGCATGTAACCTGCCAGTGCCGGGGGGGGGGGGGGGCGCCTCAGCATGCAAAGTGCCTAGGGCAGCATGAACCCTAAATACAGGCCTGAAAGCAAGCCGTGCACTTCAGCTGTTGGGTGATTGAATCTTTGTTTGGATGATAGCTATCTCTTCTAATTCCCTCAAGCACGTTCATGCTCAACAGTGGCTTGTCTACTGTAAACTTGGGAAGGGTAAAAAAACTAAACCTAAGACCTCCTACTGTCCTTGCCTAATGATGACTGCCCTAAACAGCCCCTAACCAGGCAGCTAGGTCAAACCAGGGGAAAACATAAGAAACAAAATAACAAAACAGAGACAAAGTCAAATACCAAGCCAAGGTCTGAAAGTCTTCGAGGAGGACATCAAAACCAAATCAAATGGAAATCTGAGGAACAGGAAGAGGTCAGCAGCACAACAAAGATGCTTTATAGACTAGTTCAGGAAGACAAGATTATGGAGATCTGGAATGCCGGGATTGTATATGTCTGACCCGGTGGTCCACTCTCCTGACAGTACCCTTTCCATGCACATTGTGCGCTAAACCGAATGGTGCCTTCTCATGCCCAATTCCCAGCAACCTGTTCCTGTTCCCAGGTCCCGGCAAATGGGCAGATGCAGTGCCACTTTGTCAGAGGAGGATGGTGCTGGCACTGGAAGAGAGGAGTATGTTACATTTACCCTGAGAAGTAAAGGATTGGGCACATTGAGACCCAACTGCTTGATTTTTCTCTCCCCTGACATCTGCTGTTTTGGGACGTTAGTCCTCATACACACCGCATGGCATGAGCTTAAAGGGGTAGTGCGGCGCTAAACAATTATTCACTAAATAACACAAAGTTATGCTCAGCCAATCGCGGCTGAGCAGCTGATGACGCGGCAGAGGGCGGCCGGCACAAGGGACGTTCGGAGCGGTTAGGGCGGCCTCCCAAAGATTACATCATTGTCGCAAGATGGCAGACGGGGGTCGACACGTATAGAGCATTACACTTCCGGGTCTAGTGTGGGTGGGGGGGAAACACGGGGAAGGGGGCCATTTACTAACATAACATACATTACAAAGTTGTATAACTTTGTAATGTGTGTTATTTAGTGAATAATTGTTTAGCGCCGCACTACCCCTTTAAGTAGGGGTACTATGAGATGGGCCGATAATGACTTGATTAATAATGTAAATGAATGCTGTCAGCTCAGAGTCCCCATTGAACCTGGAGCCCCAGCACAGGGAAGTGAGCAGAGGGCAGAAGACCGGGAGTGGGGACAGGTAATGTATTAGAGGTTCATTAGCTGCTGGCCGTGCATCGCTATTACACGTGACCATGCATGGCCAGCAGCCAATAATATTGGTGTCAGACCATGATCATTGGCATCGGCTGATCATTGTCTCTATTACACGGAGCGATAATCGGCTGAATCGATTTGATTCGGACAATTATCGCTCTGTTTACTAGGGTCCTAATTCTTTTTGTATTGCTTGTATTACCATGTTTTTACGTTCCTTCCCTCCAATCACCCCATGGATGATCTTACTAAATGACGTTATCGTGAGTTGACACAGGACATATTTTCAGCCTATAAATCTTTGGCAATATCGGAATAATTGTCTCTGCTATCTTTAATGTTGACTTAAAATTGCTTATTCAAGGGCTCTGGAAATAAGACTAACATCATTATCAAGTCTCTGAGAAGATAATCCAAGTAACATTCCTTAATGGGGACATTAACAACTATAAAACAATAAAATCAACGAAAACCCTGCGCTCCATTGCCATGTGGCATGTGACTACCTGTACTGCACGGACACATGCTGTACTTTACAGCTCTCAATCACTGCCATTATTTTCAGTGCTAACAAGGACAAAGTACACGTGTAATCCACTGGCAGTGATCCCTACAGAATAAAGTTAGTGTATAGCTGTGCTATGATGATAAACAGAACCGATTATATAACACCACAAGCGCACAAAGACCTTACAGAATTCTGAAAGTTGTGCTCAATGGAATTAAATGACCTGCAACGAATAACAACTGATTTGTATGGATAAGTCAGGATTTTATAAACAAACTGCATATAAAAAAAAGAAAAAAAATGAATTGTTCAATAATTGTAGTTTTAGCACCTTAAAGGGGCTCTCTATTCTGGACAATGTCGCCTCGTCTTAAATTAGGCCCTGCCCCCTTTTCCCCAACCGAATTCACTAAAAGGTGCACGCCTCTTACTGAATACAGACGGCTAGTCGGCCGGTGTACCAAATCTACACCTGCTGGAAGCATAAACTCATATACTGACAGTAAGTCATAAACTGACAGTAAGTGTTTAATATCCCTATAGCACCACCATAAAAGAAATATATAGGAATATTACACAGTTTCCAGACAAGGATGGGTTCAAAATACGTTTTTGCAATCCGCTTTTTTTTAGTCAATTTTTGCAAAAACAGGATGAAAAACTGGATGGACAAATGGATGCATTTGTGTGCATCTGTTTTGATCCATTTTTCCATTGACTTCCATTATTAAAAAAAAAAAACGGATCAAAACGCATCCTTTTTTTAATGTACACAAAAATAAGGCTAGGTATGGCAATCAACAAGCTTTAAGGCTGTGGAAATACATAAAGAATTTCCACAGCCTTAAACCCATGAGAGGGGGGGATTATACTTACCACTCCGGGTCTTCTATCTATCTTTATTATCGCCGCTCCGCCAATCTGCAGTTGCAGTGTGTCCGATCTTAGCTGCTGATTGGCTGAACGACTATAAAGAAGGTAGATTGAAGGTAAGTATAATTTCCCCCACAACAGCACAGTCTGGTCCCCATTTTAGGTAAACCAGGTACCAGCCGCTCAGCCGAGCAGGAGGCATCTGGTTAAATTCTCAAGTTTCCCATGGTTTTCAATGAGGTTTGTTATTTAAAATGCTCGACTCGAGTATCAAGCTCTGGTGCATTTTAGTATTTGCTCAACACTAATCATGAACATTATTTGTGGCCAAAATGACGGTCTACCTAAAAGATAGCCATCATTTTCCCATTGTGGGAACATAGCTTATAGTGTATTCTACCTAGCTGTTTTATATGATCTGAGCCTATTGCATGGTTAGATTGTTTGTGTGGCCCTTTGCTTTAACCATTCATCGGCCTCACATCTTTACTTTGGGAGATGTGCCGCAGGCAATCCACGTTCAATGCTGATCACTGGTCCTATTGAATGACCCAATATCTGTCTCACTTGACAGATAATTGACCCAGGTAATAGGGCCTTTAACCATAGACCATAGACGTCAATAGGGAAAATCTTCAATAAATCTACAAACAATCTGCAACATAAAGAGGCATGCTAAGGTATAGATACTGTAATTCACTGCAGATTCTCTATGTATATCAGTAGATTTTCCGTGTATGTTAATTCTTCATGTGGATATTCTGCAGCAAAACAATCTGGGCAAATTTAGAGATTTTTAATGGACAAAATAGAAAATATTAATTCTGGCCACCTTATTCTGACTGTGTGGGCTCATTCTTTTCCCTATTGAGAATCCTGATTTAGCAAACTCCCACCATAAAATAATCTCCATAAATGTTAGAGAGATGCAAGTGGGCAGCTTCCCCGTGGGAGAACTGTTATGGTTGGGCCCAAATATTCCCATTCATTACCATTAGCTCTTATTCCCTATGTTTCTACAGCAAAGATAATAAGAAGCGAATGAAAAATGAGTAAATATTTCAAGCTGAATTATAGAACGTACCCTTGAGATCACCAGAGCCATCGTTGTTGCTGTCTCGGAAGGACTTTGGGTAGACTTGATAAATGGGACTTCTCTGCCACCAGTCGAGACATTTAGGAGAGAGGGCAATGATAGTGATGGTAGCCGCTATTATGGCCAGCGTTGCTACGATGATGAGCCAGAAGAGGATCTCCCGGGTAATCCTATAACATGGTTTATTTGAAAAATGGAGTAGAACATCTTTAGACATGCCAGCATATGGTTTCAGGGGGAACTCGTCTTCGGCAGAATCCAACTTAACCGTGTAGGTTTGCTCTTCGGTAAGGCTATTTTTCCTGCTTTCCGATATTGCATGTTCATCACTCGACTGATCAGCAACAAAGCCATTGTTCTCCACCCCAGTCTTCTTCAACTCGACCGAATTCACCTCTTCCGTCATGGTCTCAGCTAGGTCAGACTGCAGACATACAGTACAGAAGTGGTGATGCTCAGAAAGCAGAGTTTGTCTGAGGTCTGCAAGCACACCACAACAAATTCCCTTTAAATACCTGAGCTTAGGTCAAGGTACAGACAGACAGAATAATACAAAGTTCTGGTAATCATTGATGGTCCACATAAGCATGTCGACCTGGATTAATAGCTGTCTGCAATCTCTCTGTAGTGTAGAGCTGATAAGAAGAATATGCGTTTGCCCACAGCAGCTCGGGAACAAATAGTAAAGTACAAGTCATTCTTGGCAGTGTGATCCATCTGAGGAAGAACAATGGTTGTTTGAGGCGCACACATTCCTGGTGAAGTTCACACAATGGATCCATTCTAGAAATGGATTTGACTTTCAAATATTGTAATTATGAGAGTCGTACTAAGTCTTTGCTACTTGTTTTGCATGAATGCACCGAGGTGCGAGGATCCTGCATCCCATACAATTGTTAGGTGGAGCACACTTTGCACCTTTACCGGGTATAAACCCACACACCGTATACGCAGCAAATACGCAGCAGATGTGATGGTGAAGATTTGATGCTGTGTTCAGTTATTTAGATCTAATCTGCTGCGTATCTGCTGCGTATTTGCTGCGTATCGCAGTAGTAAATACGCTGCATATACGGTGTGTGTGTGTGTTTATACCCTAACTCACTTCCTACATGCTTCTTTGCATTTTGTTGTTTGCAAAAATAAGAAATTCTTCTAATTCCGTCTATGGTGCACTTTTCTCACATTTACTTCCAGACTAATATATTTGATTTTCTTTGCATACATTTTTTTATTATTGTAGCATAATGTGCTGCTTGTTGGGACCATCATGTTGCTGCTAAAAGCTTTTCTAAAGTCTCATAAACTTACCTGACCCCATACGAATAGCATCCTTTTCTGCCATTCAGGTCCTGGCCGCTACTTAGAACCTGGGTACCCCGTTACAGGTTGCCAGGGGGAAAGGACAGGAAGTGGAGTCGGTCTGCTCCCCGGCACTCAATGCAGGCTTAACGACCAATTAGGAGTCTGAAGCACTTAGCCAATCAGGCGCTCCAGCTTGGTACTTACCCCTACACCCGCTGTAGTTGGGCACCCATGATTGGTCTCTCATTCCTTGTGTGTTATATTCCACTTTCCTGTTATCCCGACTTCCGGTTTGTATTTCCCCCTGCCTCTGACTGATGATCTGGACCTCCTGGTATGAACCAAACCTGCATGACCTATTTTCTCTATCTGACTTTCTAGTTTTGACCCTTTGGTGTTTTATGCAGTTTTTTCTAAATTTTCCTAAAAATGTTTTTGCTCATTTGATGTTGACCTGACTGATCTCTCTCCCTCTCCTGTTTACTTATCCCAGAGTAGGGAAATTACAGAATTGGGGACCGCTGTTTAGGACAAATGGTCCAGATAGGAAGAACATGGCTGCTTTCTTTCTCACCTAATGTGACATTCCTGTTCCTATAAAAAAAATGTTTGACGTGTATCAGTCGGTCAATCGGGGTCTAGGTGTTCAGACCCCTACAGATTTCTAAAGTAAGACAGGAGAAGCGCTTGGTTAAATGCTTCACTCCCCGGCTCACTGCGTGACAAGCTCCATTTTTGTGGGAGTGCCTGTTTTATGTCTAAAAAAACATCAATTTTTTATTAAATTGCATTGAATTCAATAGGAAACCACCTGACAATTCACATACAATGAGATTTTATAGCCATAACATACCAGCCATAAAGATAATTGTATGGTGCTTAGGTACTTTGTCCATTTTTTAGGTTGGTGTGTGAACATGACTTCAGAATGTCACAAAGAAATGGGGGCCATGGAGACATACATATAGATATACATTCAGTCCCATAGGCCACCAGCACTTCATGCCGCACGTTGGGACATGAACGCTCAGGCAGGTGTGATGATGTGACATCATCACGCCTGCCGGAGCTTCCATACCTGCAAGGTGGAGCCTGAAGAGAAAGGTGAGCTGCTCCCTGCACAGCCTGGATTAGGTGAGTATGATGTTGGTGTTTATTTTATTGGTGCACAGCAGGTGGGGGCACAGCATGGGGGACATTATTACTAGGGGCAGAAAAGGGAGGGGGCATTTATACTGAGGGGAAAAGCATGAGGGACAATATTATGATGAAAGGCACCCTAGGGGGTATATTATTACTATATGGAGGACACAACAGTTGGCATTACAACTATGTGGGGGCACAGCATGGGGCATTATTACTATAGTGAGCACACAGCAAGGGATATTATTACTATATAGAGGGCACATTAGGAGGCATTACTATATGGAGGCACATTAGGGGGCACTATTACTATGTGGGGGCACAGCATAGGGCATTATTAGTATAAGGGGCACATCAGGGGGCATCATCATTGTATGGGGGTACACAGCAAGGGCCAATATAACTATGTGGTAGCACAGCAGGGGGGGGGATTATTAGTATAAGTAGGCACATCAGGGGGCATTATTATTGTGTGGGGGTACACAGCAGTTTGGGAGCCCATAGGAGGGAGAAAGGGAAGCAAGTTGCTAGAAAAGTGCGGAGCCTAAAATGTCTGTCTGGCAGGTTCTGAAGAGATGAATTGTAGCTGGAAGAAAACGTCACGGTGGTCTGGGCCGGATGGAGAGAAAAAGGGAAAGTAACGTCTCGGATCAAAAAAGACGTCACCTGTGAGTCACTAAATGGCGTTTTTTATATTGTGTAGAACATTATTTAGTAGGGTTGCCCCGAGCTAAATTTTTTTTTTTATAAGGGGTGCCCCGAGGTGGAAGATATAATTATCATAAAATAAATGTATTAAAGTATCTAAAAATAGTTGCAAAAATTCAATAAACAATATGGGGGAGATTTATCAAACATGGTGTAAAGTGAAACTGGCTCAGTTGCCCCTAGAAACCAATCAGATTCCACCTTTCATTTTCCAAAGAGTCTGTGAGGAATGACAAGTGGAATCTGATTGGTTGCCGGGGGAACTGAGTCAGTTTCACTTTACATCATGTTTGATAAATCTCCCCCAGTTTGTTTTCTTTAAAAATTACCTGAATAATGGTCAGAAAGCAGTAAACAATAAATAGTTATAGTAGCTGTATCCATCTGTCCAATAATGTATATGTGATATTAAATGTGACTGGTGATCTGTGTTAAAGTGTAGCTGTCCTTTAAAAGATTAACTTAGATGAACTCTTCAGAGAGGTGACACGATGTTTGTGCGCTCACTGCTAATATTGAGCACCTACAGGTCCTGTGTGAGCAGAAATGGGAAAAAAAAGAAGGAAACTAAAGGAAGAGGGACTGAAGCACCATACAACAGTAAGGTACACTGCTAGTTGCATAAGAAATAGCTGTCCTAATCATTATATAGGTGGTCAGAGAATTACCTTTGTAATTGATCTTCAGGAGACAGACTGGCTAAGGCTGGGTTCACACTGTGTTTTTGCAATCCGTTTTTTTCATCTGTTTTTTGCAAAAAATGGATGAAAAAAAATGGATGCATTTGTGTGCATCCATTTTGATCCATTTTTCCATTGACTTCGATTGTAAAAAACCCCGGATCAAAACGGATCCGTTTTTTTTGACGGACACAAAAACTTAGCTGACACTATTTTTGTGTCCGTTAAAAAAACAGATCTGTTTCTTTTACAATGGAAGTCAATGGAAAAATGGATCAAAACGGATGCACACAAATGCATCCGTTTTTTTCATCAGTTTTTCATCCATTTTGGCAAAAAACGCATGAAAAAAAACGGATTGCAAAAACGCAGTGTGAACCTAGCCTTAGCTTACAGTTACTTATATCCCAGGCATTCTCATAGTCTCTCACTCTTCTGCATATAGCAGTAGCTAACACCTTCCTGACTTCCTGTGTTTTGTCCTGAGTCTCTCTGTTACTAGAGACAGAAATCCCCGTACAACAGGCAGTGGACCACAGCTTTTTTAAAGAAAGGAGACACCTAGTGGCCAAGACTTTAGGACTGTTCCCCCCCCCCCCCCCCCCCGAGGTAAGGATTAATTCTTAATAAATGTATGTAAGAAATTACATGGAGGGAAGTCATTTGCTACAACAGAAATTTATTTACAAAATGAAATAAAAAGTAGAATTGCTTTAGTCATTTCATCATATTCTTCAATCATATTATATAACTGTTAGATAAAAGCTGTAACAATGTGGGAATGCAAAAAAATATATAATTAAAATGTCTTTTGGTCCTTAAGGAATGAAGCTACCTGTATCTGAAGGCAATTATCCGATACAATAAGGAGATGTCATGTATGTAACAAGAACTATATCCCCACATCTGCTGTAAACCTTGACACAAGTGATTAACATTCTTGTAGGAGTCTCAGGGTTCATTTACTTTATGACATTGCCATTAAACTGTATTTCATGTTATACTCAAGTGTTGCTAATCATCATCCTTTTATTATTGCTTTGTTAAATACTTAACCTTGTATCCTTTATAGCTGCAATGTTGTCCCTGTATATCATTATATCTGTGGAATTGATGGTGCTCTCGACTCTGTGCTGTGCTACACATCTCACATTATTAGGTACTTGAAGTCTTGACAATACATTCTTTTATAGAAAGAAAGAAAATGATGACACATTTCCTTTAAAGAGCTCCTGTGGCCTATTTTAGCAAGCACTTGTATTCCTCATGAGATAAGGATTCTGGAGCATCTTTTCTTGTAGCTCTATGATGTGCTGTTCCTCTGTTATTCTTACTAGAAACATATAACTAAATAGCCAATGTAATGCTGCCAGACGAAACTCATCTACGTCACAGTCCTGTCCACTCCTCTGCTGCACTCCATGGTCTTCCGGCGTCTTCTTTCTCCTTCTGCTGCAATGACACCTCTGGCCACTAGGGTGTGCATGTGACCAACTGCTCTGGAGTTATAGAGGCAGCTTGTCACCACCTGCTATTGCCATCTGCCAATTTACCTATTTAAAAAGTCTCTACCTGCCCCTGCTAGCCTGAGCATTGTTGCATAGTTGCATTCTAAGTGAAGAAGCCTTTCTGCGATCCTGCTCATTCTCCTTGTTTCCTGACCTGTGCTTGTTTTTCGGTATCATGTGCTTTCTATGTTGTCTGACCTGCCTATGAAACTACCTGCCATGATCCTTCACCTGTCTGACTGTGATACCCATCTCATCCCTAGGACTGTTCTAGCTCTCCTGCTGATGAGTGGGCTTGCTGACCACGTATTGTAAGCCTGTTCCCTGGTGCCTCGCACTGACTCTGCTACTCACACCAAGATCACACTTGTGGAGCTGCCTGGTGTAGAAGTCCGGCTTTCACATCCTGGAGCAAAAGGGTGAAGATCTAGAGGGCATTTATACTCCGCTCCCTGGTGTGGCCCAAAGCCAATACCAGTTAAATAGTACAGCGGGTCCACACCAGTGATGAGCATAAATGTTTGTAAGAACATGCTACTAATTGTTCGTGTTCACCAATCACAAACAATCGGAATGGTTATAATGATCATTTTAGAACATTTTCAAATATGTGAATACACGCAACTGGGGAAGGAGGGGCATATAATGTATTAGCCATGTTCACTACTGGCATTACTGTGATTGGCTGTACGATTAGCGTCATTACATACGTTACGTACATGCAATAAAAACGTAAAATTGAGGTGAATTTTCTGACAGTCTTTCCTGATTCTTGTGCCGTTCAGTAGGGAGAGTAAAACGAGCAGGGACAGCATCTGAATTTAGTTAGGCAGCAATACTCACAGGGAGGGAGAGCTGACCGAGTAGGGCTTCGAAATGTTGTAAAATTTTTAGTGTATTGAGGAAGAGCTGACTGAGTAGGGCTTACAACGTTGTAAAATTGTCAGTGTAGGGAGGGTGACAGAATCCAGCGTTTATTTCCTATAAGGATCCATTTCTTAACCCTGTAGTGACCAGGTGTCCTCTGTTATAAATAAGATATGCTAATGCTACGTAATTGCTTCGCTAATACCTATTTTACACTTTGCACCTGATAATCTGTACGCATATGCCTAATGTTCGTGAATGTTAGGCAAACACAAACTTATCACGATCATTTTTTTTTTGTTCATGTTCGGGATCCGAACCGAACATCGGGATGTTCGCTTAACGCTAGTCCACACTCGCCGTCTGTAACAGCCAACTGGGTGTTAACAGCTGGGGGCGTGCCCCTACAGGGTCTGATACCATCCAATCAGAGCTAACAGTACCAGACAGTGCAGGGACACCCCCCCAAGCTGGTAACACCCAGTTGGCTATTGATTGTTAGCAAGAATAACAGAGGAATGGCATATCGCACAGCTGTAAGAATAGGTGATCCAGAACTGTTATTTCACAAAGAATTTAAATATTTTAGTTCTAGAGGTATACAAGATTAGGGTATGTGCACACTGAGCAATAGGTGAGTTATTGAAGTTTTCTGCTTGAAATTTCTCGCCTATTGACTTCTATAGGATTCCTCTAGCAGAATCCGCCCAAAGAATTGACATAATATTTGCTATGGTGGAGATAAAATCAAGTCCCTCCTTTGTTATCATGTTTTTTGCCGCCGCCGTGAGTTGCAGGACCAGACTTCACTTGGTTTGACCCCAGCCCCGCTATGAGACGGGAGAGATCACATAGGCTGGAGCTTTAAGTTCATGAGAGTCGTCCTCTACAAAGGACAAAGGCAGTGCAGGGGCCTTAGAATTGAGGCATGTAAATGGGATGTATGATGCTCACATCTCAACTCCTTCCAGTTTCTGCATGAGTGACGATGTTTGCTTGTTTGCACATGGTCTGTTGCCCTTAAAAATTCTCAATTAACCACAAAGGCATAACAAAAAAGAACCTAAGCAATTAAAATCGCAACCTCTGATGACACGGCGGATAACCGCGGATTGTTTTCTCTCCCATACACAATGCCTCTTGGTTTATTAGCATCACGTCCATCGAGTATTCTACAAGTAATAAAAATACGTCACGACAACTGCTACTTCTGCCAATGGAATCCACTCAAAGTTTAAAGAATTCTAAAATTTTCCTAACAAACTACAACCTCAATTCTCAAAAAGTTGGGACACTAAAAAAATTGTAAATAAAAACTGAATGCAATGATGTGGAGGTGCCAACATCTAATATTTTATTCAGAATAGAACACAAATCACAGATCAAAAGTTTAAACTGAGAGAATTATCATTTTAAGTGAAAAATATGTTATTTCAAAATTTCACAGTGCCTACAAATCCCAAAAAAAAGTTGGGACAAGTAGCAAGAAGTGGCTGGAAAATTATATTGCGCATATAACGAACAGCTGAAAGACCAATCAACACCAAATAGGTAAATTGACAACATGCTTGGGTATAAGCAGAGCTCCTCAGGATGTCAGTGTCTCTCTAAGCCAAAATGGTAAGAGCATCACCAATTCCACCATTGTTGAGCAGAAAGATAGTGCAGCAATACCAGGATGGTGTTACCCAGCATAAAATAGCAAAGAATTTCAAGTTATCATCATCAGCCATACATAACATCATCAAAAGATTCAGAGAATCTGGAACAATCGCTGTGCGTAAGGGTCAAGGCCGTAAAACTCTACTGGATGCTCGTGATCTCCGGGCCCTTAAACGTCACTGCACCTCAAACAGGAATGCCATTGTCATGGAAATAACAGATGGGCTCAGAAATCCTTCCAGAAAGCATTGTCAGTAACCACAATCCATCCTGCCATCCACCATTGCCAGCTAAAACTCTACAGTGCAAAGAAGAAGCCATTTCTAAGCAAGCTCCACAAGCTCAGCCGTTTGCACTGGGCCAGGGGTCATTTAAAATGAAGTGTGGCAAAATGGAAAACTGTTCTGTGGTCAGATGAGTCATGACTTGGAAGTTCTTTATGGAACAGTGTGACACCATGTAATCCGGACCAGAGAGGACAAGGACAACCCAAGTTCAACGCTCCGTTCAGAAACCTGCATCACTGATGGTATGGTGTTGTATAAGTGCTTGTGGCATGGGCAGATTGCATGTCTGGAAAGGGACCATTAATGCAGAGAGCTATGTTCAGCATCTAGAACAACATACGCTTCCATCTAGATGTCATCTCTTTCAGGGAAGACCCGGCATTTTTCAACAAGATAATGCCAGACCACATTCTGCAGCAATCACATCATGGCTACGTAGGAGAAGGATCCGGGTACTGAAATGGCGGCCGGCCTGCAGTCTAGATCTTTCACCTATAGAGAACAATTGGCGTATAATAAAGAGGAAGGTGCAACAAAGAAGGCCCAAGACGATTGAACAGTTAGAGGCCTATATTAGACATGAATTGGAAAGCATTTCTATTTCTAAACTGGTCTCCTGAGAAACTGGTCTCCTCTGTCCCCAGATGTCTGTTGACTGTTGTAAGAAGAAGGGGGGATGCCACACAGTGGTAAAAATGGCATGGTCCCAACTTTTTGGGGATTTGTAGACACTGTGAAATTTTGAAACAACATATTTTTCACTTAAAATGATACATTCTCTCAGTTTAAACTTTTGATCTGTGATTTGTGTTGTATTCTGAATAAAATATAAGATGTTGGCACCTCCACATCATTGCGTTCAGTTTTTATTCACAATTTGTTTAGTTTGTTCCAACTTTTTTGGAATTGAGGTTGTAAAATTTCTTCCGATTCTCATAAGCTGGAAATCAGGGAAGTCAGGGAATATGTACACACGGAAGATATTCAATTACAGAACTTTCTATAATAACTCTGGACCGTGAGACTTTGGTTCACCCTTTAGGCTGCATTCACACGGCCCGTAAAATTGTCCGTGGTCGCGGTCATGTGACCACTGACCATTTTAGGGACCATTGAAGTTAATGTTGCCATTGACGAGATCCGCACTGCGAAACAATATGACATGTCCTTGTGCGGGTCGTGGCACAGATCAGCCCCCCTGCCCCCGCCGCCCGGCAGCAGAGATGACAGGAGAGCATGATGTGCCCTCCTGTCATTGCATATACTACTCACCTATTCCCCCGTGCAGACCGGCTTCATGTTCACCAGAAGTGGCCTGGAGTACGTTGCTTTCTTCTCCTTGGAGCGTAGTCCCAGCCACTTACGGTGAGCGCGTGTAGCTGTCCTGCATGGGGGGTGGGGGATCCGTGATGGGCGGCGGGTGTGCTCCAGCTAGCTGGATGGCTGATGAGCAGATTGCGTTTCACTTCATTAATACTGTAAATTCACTCATCACTACTTCTAAGGGTAGTGGTTTAAAACAGTAAGGGCTCATTCACATGATTCGTGCCACGATCCAGAGGAGGATTGCGGCACAGATCGTGTGAACGAGCCCTTACTGTTTTAAACCACTACCCTTAGAAGTAGTGATGAGCTAATTTACAGTATTAACGAAGTGAAACGCTTTGTTAGTTTGGCAATCTGCTCACCAGCCGGCTGCCTTTTAACTGAGTGCCGCTCCTTTCTGGGTGTCTGAAAAAGCTTGATCCAGTCCTGGGAAACCTGTAGACGTTTCTCAGGACTGCATGCAGCTTTCCCAGGCACCTGGAAAGGAGCAGCACAGAACAGCACTTAAGTTAACCCCTTAACGACTGCGGGCATAAATGTACGCCCCTGAAGTCCGTGCCTTAACGCAAACGGGCGTACATTTACGCCCGCGGTTTCCCTGATCGCTGTCTGTACACACACAGCGATCGGGGAAGATGGCATCATAGCTTGTCGGCACGGGGGGGGGTTAACCCCTCCTGTGCCGCCGATCGCTGCTATTGGCTGATCAATTCAGATCAGCCAATAGTGGCAATCTGCAGCTTTCCGTGTCATCGGTGACCGACCGCCATTACTGTTAAAAGAAATTCCCCACAAGTGACCCCATTCTGGAAACTACACCCCATAAGGAATCTAACAAGGGGGGCAGCGGGTATATGGCCCCCTGGTGACAGACACATTTGTGCCGTGAAAATGAAAAAAAAAAATGGTATTTTTTATTTTCACACCACATGTTCTACATATGTGCCAGTCACCAGTGGGGTCCATATGCTCACTGCACCATTTGTTAGATTCCTTGAGGGGTGTAGTTTCCAGAATGGGGTCACTTGTGGGGGGTTTCTACTGTCCTGGCAGCACAGGAGCTTTGTAATTGCGACATATCCTCCATTCCAGCCTCTGAACGGCGCTCTGTCCCTTTGGTGGCTTGCCCTGTGCCCATATGGCACATTATGTCCACATGTGGGGTATTTTCGTACTCAGGGGAAATTACTCTACACGTTTTGCGTTCATTTCCTTTTTTAACCCCTTGTGGAAATGGAAAAAATCAAGGCTAGACCTACATTTAGGGGGAGATTTATCAAAGGGTGTAAAATTTAGACTGGTGCAAACTGCCCACAGCAACCAATCACAGCTCCTCTTTCCTTTCAGCACTGCCTAAAGCTGAGCTGTGATTGGTTGCTGTGGGCAGTTTGCACCAGTCTAAATTTTACACCCTTTGATAAATCTCCCCCTTAGTGTAAAAATGTTTAAATCATTACACTTAATCATTGATCTTGTCTTGAAGGGGTTAAAAGATAAAAAAAAAATAATGTGTAGCGCAATTTCCCCTGAGTACAGAAATGGGGGTAAGCCTCCAAAGGGAAGGAGCGCCATTTGGTTTTTGGAGGCTGGATTTGGCTGGAATGGATTTCGAGGGCCATGTTGCATTTGAAAGGCCCCTGTGTTGCCAAGACAGTTGAAACCCCCCACAAGTGACCCCATTATAGAAACTGCACCCCTCAAGGAATGTAACAAGGGGTGTAGTGGGCATATGGACCCCACTGCTGACGGGCACAAATGTGAAACAACGTGGCGTGAAAATAAAATATAAAAATTTTTACACTATAATTTTAGTCTAGCCTTGATTTTTTTCATTTTCACAAGGGGTTAAAAGATAAAACAAACCACACAAAATGTGTAGAGAAATTTCCCCTGAGTCCGTAAATACCCCACAAGTGGACATAAAGCGCCATGTGGGCGCAGGGCAAGCCTCCGAAGGGAAGGAGCACCTTTTGGATTTTGGAGGCTGGATTTGGCTAGAATGGATGATGAACGCCATGTCGCATTTACAGAGCCCTAGTGCTGCCAAACACTGGAAACCCAACACAAGTGACCCCATTCTGGAAACTACACCCCTCAAGGAATCTAACAAGGGGTGCAGTGAGGATATGGACCCCTTGATGACGGGCACATTTGTGCCGTGAAAGTGAAAAAATGAAAACTTTCCCTTTCACGTCACATTGTTCCACATTTGTGTCCGTCACCAGTGGGGTCCATGTGGTCACTGCCCCCCTTGTTAGATTCCTTAAGGGGTGTAGTTTCCAGAATGGGGTTACTTGTGGGGGGGGGGGGGGTTCCAGTGTTTTGGCAGCACGAGGGCTCTGTAAATGCGACATGGCCCTTGAAATCCATTCCAGTGAAATTCAGCTTCCAAAAGCCAATTGGCGCTCCTTCTCTTTGGAGGCTCGTCCTGCGCCAGATTGACGCTTTATGTCCACATGTGGGGTATTTCTGTACTCGGGAGAAACTACGCTACATGTTTTTTTTTTTGTTTTTTTTCTTTTATCCCTTTGTGAAAATGATAAATTGAAGGCTAGAACGTTTTAGTGTAAAAAATAAATTTTTCTTTTTTCATGCCACGTTGTTCTGAAAATCTGTGAAGCACCTGTGGGGTCCAAATGCTCACCGCACCCCTTGTTACATTCCTTGAGGGGTGTAGTTTTCTAAATGGTGTTCCTTTAGGGGTGTTTTTTAGGTTTTGGCACCCCAGAGCCTCTGCCAACCTGAAGTGGTACGGTCAAAAATGACCAAATATAACGGAGGCTTTGAAATTCACTAGGCGCTCCCTTATATCTGAGGCTTGTGGTTGCGTCAAACAACGCAATAGGGCCACATATGGGGTATTTCTATAAACTGCAGAAACGGGGCAATAAATATTGGGGTGCATTTCTCTAGTAATAGGTTTATAATTATGAAAGATATTGGATTACAATAAAATCTCTGCACAGAAAATTAAAATTCTCAAATTTCTTACACACTTAGCTTTTATTTCTGTGACTCCCCTAAAGGGTTAAAACACTTTCTGGATGTGCTTTTGCAGAGTGTGTGTGTGTGTGTGTGGGGGGGGGGGGTGCAGTTTCTGAAATGGGGTGCTTTGTGGGGCTTTCTAACACACAGTCCCCTCAAATACACTTTAAACCTGAACAGGTCCCTAAAAAATTTTACTGAAAATTTGAAAATTTGCTGCTAATGTTTTAAGCTTCCTATTGTCTAAAAAAATGAAAGATAGTTTAATAAATGCCGCCAACATAAAGTAGACATGTTGCTAATGCTATTTAATATATAATTTATGTGGTATAACCATTTTCTGTATAAGCAGAAAAGTTTTAAAGTTGGAAAAATGCATTTTTTCACAATTTTTTACGTTATTTTGTTTTTTTTTTTCATAAAGATTCGTTATAAGTATCGACTCCAATTTACAAGAAATGTGAAGTACAATATGTCACGAGAAAACAATCTCAGAATCAGCCGGATAGGTAAAAGCATCCCGAAGTTATTAATGAATAAAGTGACAGAGGTCATATTCATAAAATTTGCCTCGGTCCTTAAGGGGTTAACCCCTTAGTGACCGCCGAAACGGCGGTCACTAATGGGCCGGTGCCGCCACTGTATTTCATCTCCCCCCACCCCCCAAGTCGCCCCCCACCCCCCTAGTCACCCCCCGTCCCCCAGTAACACCCTCCCCCCCCCACCCCATATACTCACCTGATCCTGGGGCTCCTTCCTCCTCGACGTCCTGGCTGGTTATGAAGTGCGCATGCGCTCCACAACCAGCCAGCTCTGAAAATTTAAAGTGACAGAGACCAATTTGGTCTCTGTCACTAAACTATGATTACTGTGATAGAAAATATCACAGTAATCATAGTAATACAGTGAAAATGAATGTATAAAGTACAAGAAGTGACAAAAAAATAAAACACACACTTTTTATTATAGTAATAATGGCAGTTTACTCCCAAATTACCCCTAACCCCCCGCCAGATTACCTGTAACCACCCCAGGTTCTCCGTAATCACGTCAGAGTGCACGTAACACCCCAGATTACACGTAACCACCGCACGTTGCCCGTAACCACCGCATGTTGCCAGTGACCCCCTCCAGATTGTCCATAATCACCCCAGATTGCCTGTAACCACCCCAAATTACATGTACCCACCCCAGATTACCTATAAGCACTTCAGTCTATCCGTATCAATTCTAGATTGTCTGTAACCCCTCCAGGTTGCCCGTAACCACCGCAGGTTGCGCATAACCACCCAGGTTGCCCGTAATCATGCCAGATTACATGTAACCCCCCAGATTGCACGCAACCACCGCAGGTTGCGTCTGACCACCGCACGTCGCCTCTGACCAATGCACGTTGCCTCTGACCGCCGCACCTTGCCTCTGACCGCCGCACCTCGCCTCTGACCACCGCACCTCGCCTCTGACCACTGCACCTTGCCTCTGACCACCGCACCTTGCCTCTGACCACCGCACCTTGCCTCTGACCACCGCAACTTGCCTCTAACCACCCCAAATTGCCAGTGACCCCCTCCAGATTGCCCGTAACCACCCCAAATTACATGTACCCACCCCAGATTACCTATAAGCACTTCAGTCTATCCGTATCAATTCTAGATTGTCTGTAACCCCTCCAGGTTGCCCGTAACCACCGCAGGTTGCGCATAACCACCCAGGTTGCCCGTAATCATGCCAGATTACATGTAACCCCCCAGATTGCACGCAACCACCACAGGTTGCGTCTGACCACCGCACGTCGCCTCTGACCACCGCACATCGCCTCTGACCACCGCACATCGCCTCTGACCGCCGCACCTTGCCTCTGACCGCCGCACCTTGCCTCTGACCACCGCACGTCGCCTCTGACCACTGCACCTTGCCTCTGACCACCGCACCTTGCCTCTGACCACCGCACCTTGCTTCTGACCACTGCACCTTGCCTCTAACCACCCCAAATTGCCAGTGACCCCCTCCAGATTGCCCGTAACCACGCCAGATTACAGGTACCCACCTCAGATTACCTATTAGCACTTCAGTTTATCCGTAACCACAGCAGGTTGCCTGTAACCACTCCAGATTTTCTGTAACTACCCCAGATTGTCTGTAACCATGCCAGATTGTCTGTAACCACCGCAGATTGTCCGTAACCACCCTAGATTGTCCGTAACCACCCCAGATTGTCCGTAGCCACCCCAGATTGCCTGTAACCACCCCACGTTGCCTCTAACCACAGCAGGTTGCCTGTAACCACCCCAGATTGTCTGTAACCACAGCAGGTTGTCCGTATCCACCCCATGTTGCCCGTAACCACCCCATGTTGCCCGTAACCACCCCAGGTTGCCTCTAACCACCCCGGGTTGCCTCTAGCCACCCCAGGTTGCCTCTAACCACCACAGGTTGCCTGTAACCACCCCAGGTTGCCGTAACCACAGCAGGTTGCCTGTAACGACCCCAGATTGTCTGTAACCACCCCAGATTGTCCGTAACCACCCCAGATTGTCCGTAACCACCCTAGATTGTCTGTAACCACCCCACGTTGCCTCTAACCACAGCAGGTTGCCTGTAACCACCCCAGATTGTCTGTAACCACAGCAGGTTGTCCATATCCACCCCACGTTGCCCGTAACCACCCCAGGTTGCCTGTAACCACCCCAGGTTGCCGTAACCACCCTAAAATTCCCGTAACCACCCCAGATTACCCGTAACCACCTCAGACTGCCCGTAACCACCTTCAGATTACCCGGAACCACCCCAGACTGTCCGTAACCACCCCACCTTACCTGTAATCTATTTTCTTTATTTTATTTTAGTAACTGTGCTATTCTAATAACTATTACTAGCTGCGGTTTTGCTCCAGCAAATTGGCGCTCCTTCCCTTCTGAGCCCTGCTGTGTGTTTTTCTCCTGTTCCTTGTGAAAATTTAGAAATTTCAAACTAAACCAACATATTATTGGAAAAATTCAAGTTTTTCATTTTTACTGGCCAATTTTGAATACTTTCCTCTAATACCTGTGGGGCCAAAATGCTCATCCTACCCCAAGATGAATTCTTTGAGGGGTGTACTTTCCAAAATGGGGTGACTTTTGGGGGGAATCTATTCTGTAGACATTACAGGGGCTCTGCAAACGCACCTGGTGCTCAGAAACTTCTTCAGAAAAATCTGCACGGAAAATGCTAATTGGCGCTCTTTCCCTTCTGAGCCCGCCTGTGTGCCCATACAGTGGTTTATGCCCACATATGGGGTACCGTTCTACTCAGGAGAACCTGCGTTACAGATTTTGTGGTGAATTTTCTCTCCTATTCCTCGTGAAATTGAAAAATTTCAAACTAAAGGAACATATTAATGGAAAAATTTGAGTTTTTTATTTTTACTGTCTACTTTTGAATACTTTCCTCTAATACCTGTGGGGTCAAAATGCTCACCACACCCCAAAATGAATTCTTTGAGGGGTGCACTTTCCAAAATGGGGTGACTTATGGCGAGATTTTACTCCGCTGGCACTACAGGGGCACTGCAAACGCACCTGGCGCTCAGAAACTTCTTCAGCAAAATCTGCATTGACAAAGCTAATTGGCGCTCCTTTCCTTCTGAGCCCTGCTGTGTGCCCACACAGTGGTTTATACCGACATATGAGGTACCTTTTTACTCAGGAGAACCTGCGTTACAAATTTTGTGGTACTTTTTTTCTCTTGTTCCTCGTGAAATTGAGAAATTTTAAACTAAAGGAACATATTACTGGAAAAATTCGAGTTTTTCACTTTTACTGTCTAATTTTGAATACTTTCCTCTAACACCTGTGGGGTCAAAATGCTCATCCTACCCCAAGATGAATTCTTTGAGGGGTGCACTTTCCAAAATGGGGTGACTTATGGGGGTTTTTCTCTCTGCTGACACTACAGGGGCTCTGCAAATGCACCTGGCGCTCGGAAACTTCTTCAGCAAAATCTGCAATGGAAAAGCTAATTGGCGCTCCCTTCCTTCTGAGCCCCGCAGTGTGCCCATACAGTGGTTTACGCCCACATATGGGGTACCGTAGTACTCAAGACAACCTGCGTTACAAATTTTGTGGTGCTTTTTCTCTCATGTTCCTTTTGAAAATGAGAAACTTTAATCTAAACATATATATTATTGGAAAATGTTAATTTCTCTTTTTTTTACGGCCTAATGGTGAATACTTTCCTCCAGCCCCTGTAGGGTTAAAATGCTCATTATCCCCTAGATTAATTCATTAAGGTGTGTAGTTTCCAAAATGGGGTCACTTATGGGGGTTTCCAGTATGCAAACCTCCTAAATCAACTTAAAAAAAGAACTGGTCCCTAAAAAAATCAGTTTTGGAAACTTTCACGAAAATGTGGTAATTTGCTGATAAATTTCTAAGCCCCGTAACACCCTAAAAAAGTAAAATATGTTTATGAAATGAAGCCAGAATAAAGAGGACATATCGGTAATGTGACTTAGTAACTAATTTATGTGATACGACTTTTTTTTTTAGAAGCAGAGAATTTCAAAGTTCATAAAATGCAAATTTTTTAATTTTTTCATGATATTTTGATTTTTTTCACAAAAAACACACAAAGTAGTGACCAAATTTTGCCACTAATATAAAGTGCCATATGTGACAAAAAAACAATCTCAGAATCGCTAGCATACCTTAAAGCATCACTGAGCTATAAGCGCATAAAGTGAGACAGGTCAGATTTTGAAAAATGAGCCTGGTCTTTTAGGTGCAAATAGGCTTGGTCTTGAAGGGGTTAAATAGAAGTTAATTACAAATCTATTTAAGTTTCTGACACCAGTTGATTAAAAGAAAATAATTTTCGCTGGACAACCCCTTTAAAGTGTCCCTGTCGTTATAACTTTCAAAACCTAAAACAACAGTAGATGTGATATAAATTAAGTTTGCAGTTTACAAACATTATATATTTTTTTATTTATCATGGAGAACATGGCACTTCCTATGTTTAGACAATACTTTTAGAAAGATGTGTCTAGTGTACGAGAAATACCTTAAAGTTGCAGCTTTTCAGTGTTCACTCCAACTGATCAAGGAGAGTACTCACACGGATGCAAACTTTGCTTTCACTTGTTTTTCTTTAATCGGTATCGCGTACAGGACAAATTCAAATGCTCACCGGCTGGCGTGTTCCACTCTCAGTCCAAACCATCCAACCTCGCGGCGGACGTTTCGGAGGACAGGCTCCTCCTTCCTCATGCGCGAGGACGTACAGGTGAGGAACGCCTTAAAACTTTAACAAAGATCACATGATCCAACATTGCCTGGATCATACACGGTGAAATACCTAATATCCATATACAACATATATATATTACACATAGTAAAGACGCATGATGCATGATGGAAGAGAATACTGGAATATATTAATTATCCGCATACATACTAAAGAAAGGCTCTGAAGCTGCAGACTTCATTCAGTCCAATGGGACTGAGAGTCTCCAGCTTCAGAATCCACCATGTTTCCCTCCGGAGCAATCGCTTACGATTCTCCTCCACATCGCTACATAACTCAAGTTGTTCCAATACTTGCCATCTAAGATCACATACACTATGACGGTTTTCAAAAAAGTGGCGTGCCACTGTGGTTTCTCCGAATTCCTTTGTATCCTTTTTATCCTTATTGTCGCTGAACTTCCTAATAGCTGACTTATGTTCATTCAGGCGTATTTTAATTTGTCTTAAATCCTCTTACATCTATTTTTGTCCCCTTGCTTGGGTGATAGATCGTGTCTCCTTTAATTATGTTATGGCAGTGCTGACAATTCATGCACGCAAACGTACCTTTTCTGCTGGATGCCAGGAAGGTCTGTCTATTTTGTTTCTTTTTCTGTATATCACTCTTAACTAGTAGATTCCCTATTGCCGTATTTTTCTTGTACCCGAAAATGGGCCGTTCTTTGAAAATTTTACCATACTGGGGGTCGCTAGCCAGCAAGCCCCAGTGTTTCAATATGGAATTTTTAATCAAATTCGCATGTCTGTCATATGTCGAGCTGAATAGTAGCCTCTTGTCCATCCTATTTTCTTTTTTCTTCTGTTTTCTAACTTCACTTCTTTTCATTTTTCTAACTTCTCTTTCCACAGGTTTTAACTCACGTTCTCTATACCCTCTCAGTGTGAATTTGTGTTTAAGTCCCTTAGCGTTTTTTTGATATTCACTTTCTGTACTCGAAATCCTTTTAGCCCGGATAAATTGCGATTTAGGGAGACTTTTGAACACATGTGGAGCATGATGACTACTGCGGAACAAAGTATTGTTCCTATCCGTGGGTTTCGAGTACAGAGTGGTATCAAAACCGCTCTCACTTTTTCTCACCTCAACATCTAGAAAGTGGATCACACTACGGTGATATTCAAGTGTGAATTGTATAGAAGGATGACAGGCATTCAGCCTAGAGACAAATTGTACCAAAGCACTCTCGCTTTCTGTCCAGAACAGGCACACATCGTCCACATAACGGACCCATGTGGACGACGCGGGCATGCCACACTCACCAATGAACTTTTCTTCAAATTCATGCATGAAAATGTTAGCGAGACTTGGTGCTACCGAAGACCCCATGGATACACCATGTAACTGTAAGAAAAAATCATTATCAAACCTAAAATAATTTCTGGTAAGCACCAAGTCTAGCAATCCCATAAGAAAATTAATCATACTGTTGTCCAATCGGGCATTCCTGCTCAGTTGCTGCCTGACACAGGACATCCCCTCGTCCTGGGGAATATTGGTGTACAGACTTTGCACATCTAACGTGCATATAATATTCACCTCTTTTCTTCAATGTCACAGGCAGCAACTGAGCAGGAATGCCCGATTGGACAACAGTATGATTAATTTTCTTATGGGATTGCTAGACTTGGTGCTTACCAGAAATTATTTTAGGTTTGATAATGATTTTTTCTTACAGTTACATGGTGTATCCATGGGGTCTTCGGTAGCACCAAGTCTCGCTAACATTTTCATGCATGAATTTGAAGAAAAGTTCATTGGTGAGTGTGGCATGCCCGCGTCGTCCACATGGGTCCGTTATGTGGACGATGTGTGCCTGTTCTGGACAGAAAGCGAGAGTGCTTTGGTACAATTTGTCTCTAGGCTGAATGCCTGTCATCCTTCTATACAATTCACACTTGAATATCACCGTAGTGTGATCCACTTTCTAGATGTTGAGGTGAGAAAAAGTGAGAGCGGTTTTGATACCACTCTGTACTCGAAACCCACGGATAGGAACAATACTTTGTTCCGCAGTAGTCATCATGCTCCACATGTGTTCAAAAGTCTCCCTAAATCGCAATTTATCCGGGCTAAAAGGATTTCGAGTACAGAAAGTGAATATCAAAAAAACGCTAAGGGACTTAAACACAAATTCACACTGAGAGGGTATAGAGAACGTGAGTTAAAACCTGTGGAAAGAGAAGTTAGAAAAATGAAAAGAAGTGAAGTTAGAAAACAGAAGAAAAAAGAAAATAGGATGGACAAGAGGCTACTATTCAGCTCGACATATGACAGACATGCGAATTTGATTAAAAATTCCATATTGAAACACTGGGGCTTGCTGGCTAGCGACCCCCAGTATGGTAAAATTTTCAAAGAACGGCCCATTTTCGGGTACAAGAAAAATACGGCAATAGGGAATCTACTAGTTAAGAGTGATATACAGAAAAAGAAACAAAATAGACAGACCTTCCTGGCATCCAGCAGAAAAGGTACGTTTGCGTGCATGAATTGTCAGCACTGCCATAACATAATTAAAGGAGACACGATCTATCACCCAAGCAAGGGGACAAAAATAGATGTAAGAGGATTTTTCACATGTAATGATAAAAATCTAATTTATCTGCTGAAATGCCCTTGTGGGCTAGGCTATGTTGGCCAAACAAGCAGACAAATTAAAATACGCCTGAATGAACATAAGTCAGCTATTAGGAAGTTCAGCGACAATAAGGATAAAAAGGATACAAAGGAATTCGGAGAAACCACAGTGGCACGCCACTTTTTTGAAAACCGTCATAGTGTATGTGATCTTAGATGGCAAGTATTGGAACAACTTGAGTTATGTAGCGATGTGGAGGAGAATCGTAAGCGATTGCTCCGGAGGGAAACATGGTGGATTCTGAAGCTGGAGACTCTCAGTCCCATTGGACTGAATGAAGTCTGCAGCTTCAGAGCCTTTCTTTAGTATGTATGCGGATAATTAATATATTCCAGTATTCTCTTCCATCATGCATCATGCGTCTTTACTATGTGTAATATATATATGTTGTATATGGATATTAGGTATTTCACCGTGTATGATCCAGGCAATGTTGGATCATGTGATCTTTGTTAAAGTTTTAAGGCGTTCCTCACCTGTACGTCCTCGCGCATGAGGAAGGAGGAGCCTGTCCTCCGAAACGTCCGCCGCGAGGTTGGATGGTTTGGACTGAGAGTGGAACACGCCAGCCGGTGAGCATTTGAATTTGTCCTGTACGCGATACCGATTAAAGAAAAACAAGTGAAAGCAAAGTTTGCATCCGTGTGAGTACTCTCCTTGATCAGTTGGAGTGAACACTGAAAAGCTGCAACTTTAAGGTATTTCTCGTACACTAGACACATCTTTCTAAAAGTATTGTCTGAATATAGCGGATTGAGTGGGATCCGTTGGATGTGCATGGACTAATATACTGCTTAGATAGTGCGGTGTTGGTTATTTATTGTTTAGATTTACTTCCTATGTTTAGACTTTATTTTTCAAAAAATCTAAACACAGTAAGTCCCGTGTTTCCCAGGTCATCTTAGCGTTTACAGAGAAAGCAGGCGTTGATTTTGCACAGATTGAGCCATGACACTCTGTACTGGCCAGGACTTGAGTGCTTAGTCTCTTTTTTCAAACTCGAACATGATTGAAAAGGTTCCTTAGGATGTGTTCACATGTGCAGGATCCGCAGCAGATTTGGTGGCGCAGATTTGATGCTGCACATATCAGTGTAACTAAATGACTGAACACATCATCGAATCTGCGCCATTAAATCTGCTGCGGACCCTGTACGTGTGAACACACCCTTAAGGAGACTGAACACAAGTAAGTATAGCTGTTATATAGCTGCCTTCAAGAGACTGGGCCTGGAGACAAGTAAGTTTAGCTGTTATATAGCTGCCTTCAGGAGACTGGACCTGGATACAGTAAGTATAGCTGTTATATAGCTGCCTTCAGGAGACTGGACCTGGATACAGTAAGTATAGCTGTTATATAGCAGCCTTCAGGAGACTGGACCTGGATACAGTAAGTATAGCTGTTATATAGCTGCCTTCAGGAGACTGGACCTGGATACAGTAAGTATAGCTGTTATATTGCTGCCTTCAGGAGACTGGACCTGGATACAGTAAGTATAGCTGTTATATAGCAGCCTTCAGGAGACTGGACCTGGATACAGTAAGCATAGCTGTTATATAGCTGCAATCAGGAGACTGGACCTGGATACAGTAAGTATAGCTGTTATATAGCTGCCTTCAGGAGACTGGACCTGGATACAGTAAGTATAGCTGTTATATAGCAGCCTTCAGGAGACTGGACCTGGATACAGTAAGTATAGCTGTTATATAGCTGCCTTCAGGAGACTGGGCCTGGAGACCAGTAAGTATAGCTGTTATATAGCTGCCTTCAGGAGACTGGGCCTGGAGACAAGTAAGTTTAGCTGCTATATAGCAGCCTTCAGGAGACGGGACCTGGATACAAGTAAGTATAGCTGTTATATAGCTGCCTTCAGGAGACTGGACCTGGATACAGTAAGTATAGCTGTTATATAGCAGCCTTGAGGAGACTGGACCTGGATACAACTAAGTATAGCTTTGTTATAAAGCATGATATCTAAACACCAAACGCCATGTTGGTTCCTTAAATTAAAACGGTAGTTTAGCAAAAATGTTTTTCTTTTAAATCAACTGGTGTCAAAAAGTGTCAGAGATTTGTAATTTACTTCTATTAAAAATCTCCAGTCTTTAAGTACTTTTCAGCTGCTGTATGTCCTGCAAAAAGTGGTATTCTTTCCAGTCTGGAGAGCAGGACAGTTCCTGACATGGACAGAGACAGAGAAATTTTCTTTGCTGAACTACCCCTTTAACCTCTTAAGGATGCATGACATACTGGTACAAAATGCGTCCTTAAGAGGTGTTCAGAGCGGGGCCGCGCGGCGACCCCGCTCTGAACTGCCACGGTCCGAGGTGCCGCATGTAGCCCGAGGCCGCGGCTATTAGTGGGCACAGTCCGATCGCCGTGCCCGCTAATTAAGTAATCGGAGGCAAAATTGACAGCTGCATCCGATTACTGTATGCAGCCGTCCCTGGTGTCTAGTGGGGTGGATCGCTCGAGGAGCGATCCACACATCCTGCTCTGGCCGAGGTCTCTGCCAAAATGGCGCTGATCCCGGCCTGGCACTCGGATGCTTTCGGCTGCAGCAGCCGAAAGCATCCGAGTGCTGATCTCATTGATCTTTGCTGTATAAGTATACAGCAAACATCTCAATGAGAGATCAGTGCACTTATACTAGAAGTCCCCCAGGGGGGGGGGGAATAACCCTAACCCCAGGGGGGGGGGAATAACCCTAACCCCAGGGGGGGGAATAACCCTAACCCCAGGGGGGCTTCTAGTATAAGTGTAAAAAAAAAAGTGTTGTTATTAGTAAAAAGCCCCCTCCCCTAATAAAAGTCTGAATCACCCTCCTTCTCCCAGGTTTTAAATAAAAATAAATAAATAAATAAATAAACATGTTTGGTATCGCCGCGTGCGTAATCGCCTGAACTATTAATTAATCACATTCCTGATCTCGCACGGTAAACGGCGAAAGCGCAAAAAAATCCCAAAGTGCAAAATTGCTAATTTTTGTTCGCATCAAATCCAGAAAAAATTTAATAAAAAGTGATCAAAAAGTCGCATATGCGCAATCAAGGTACCAATAGAAAGAACACTTCATGGTGCAAAAAACACACAGCCCCATAGACCAAAGGATAAAAGCGCGATAAGCCTGGGAATAGAGCGATTTTAAGGAACATATATTTGTTAACAATGGTTTGAATTTTTCAGATAAAATCAGATAAAATAAAAGTTATACATGTTATATATCGTTGTAATCGTAACGACTTGAGGAACATGCATAACAAGTCAGTTTTACCCAAGGCCGAATGGCGTAAAAACAAAAAACCCTTAAATAAAAAAAAATCGTTTTTTTGTTCAATTTCACCACACTTTGAATTTTTTTCTGGTTTTGCAGTGTACTTTATGCAAAAATTCAGCCTGTCATTGCAAAGTACAATTAGTGACGCAAAAAATAAGGGCTCATGTGGGTCTCTAGGTAGAAAAAAGAAACTGCTATGGCCTTTTAAACACAAGGAGGAAAACATGAAAACGCAAAAACGAAAATTGGCTCCGTCCTTAAGAGGTTAAACTCTCCACTTTTCTTCCTTTTCTATTGACCATAATGCAGGGGGGCTATAGGTTTTGACATTTTTATGTAGCTATATTTTGTATGTTTGTCTGTTGCATGTATAACAACTGCTAATAATTTTTAAATACCCATCTGGGTGTTGACAATTTTTTTTCTTAAAGGAGTATTGCGGCACTGACTTTTTAAAAAAAATCTTGCATCACACGACAAAGTTATATCATGTGGTGCTATTACCTTTCTTGCCATCATCCATTGTGTCCGGGTCACCCCTCCCCCGCTTGGCCAGCCCCAAAATCGTCACAACATGACGCATTAGCATAAGATAGGCACCAGGCCAATGTATCGACAAGATTAAAAAAGATTTAGACTAATGGACTTCCAAAGGGGGGCGGGACGACCTGGACAACGTGGATGCCGGCAAGAAAGGTTCCCTTACGTCCCATTGGCAATATTTAAAGAAAACAATAATTAAAGTTTAATAAACCCCTCCTACAGGAAGTATAAGTAAGCCCTCCCCCTTAACATCATCAGTCTTTTTTTCTTCGAATGCAGCTGTTCTGGATGTCCCGCCCTCAGGGGATATTTCTTGCTAGTTCCCCTATCGTTGTGATGCCAATGGGACGCAAGGGAAGCTAAAATTATTATGTTAATTTGTTTTCCCTGAGACCCATTGGCATCACAAGTCTCCCTACCCTTTATTTATGTTTCTTGTGATTGACTGATGATGTTAAGGGGGAGGGCTTACTTATACTTCCTGTAGCAGGGGTTTATTAAACTTTAATTATTGTTTTCATTAAATATTCCTTCGTCCTAGGGGCGAAAATACCCCTATCGTTGTAATGCCAATGGTTCTCAGAGAAAACAAATTAACATAATAATTTTAGGTTATAGCACCACATGACAAGTCAGCGCCGCACTACCCCTTTAAAGCTGTAATTTCAAAAGATTTGTAAAACCTGCATGGCTTTGTTATATTAAAGGGAACTCCGGATAGGGAACATTATTTAAAAAAAAAAAAATAAAGTAATAAAAAAAGTTATACATTGCAAGTTATATAGACATCTCTTCATAATATTTTACCTTGTCTGCGCAGCTCTACAGCACTGGTAGAAGTGAAGAAAACCCTCCCTGCATTCCACTCCTGCTGCCCCCTCCTTAGGATACTAAGGGGCCTATTCCACGATTCGGCCGATTATCGCTCCGTGAAATAGAGAGAACGATCAGCCGGTCAGGGCAGCACGTGCTGTAAATACGTCCCAGGGTCTAATTCAACTGCATCTGTTTAAGGGCTTCAAAAGGTCCAAAAGACTGAAACCAACAGCATCTTAGCGATCTATCTAGTTGGGATCTTTGGATGAGTGGTCAGGCCAGGACTTGTGCTTGTTTTGAAAGATATCTGTAGACCAGACAGTGGGAAGCAGAATTAAGGCATCTCTAGTGCCACCTGCTGGCCAACTCATCCAGGATCCAGTTATCTTTGATATTAAAACAAGAGAAACCCAAAAATAAAAAAAACAAGAATGAACATTTCCCCATTTTGCAATAATTTAAACATTAATGAAATCATGCAGAAAACTTTAATGGTACTTAGTATTTGAGAATACATGTACTATTGAATTTACATAGTGGTTATTCTAGGACTGGACAAAATTAATTGCTTTCTTCCAGAAACAGCGTTAACCCTATCGCTAGCTTGTGTGGGGTTTTGTCTGTGAGTAATGGAATCTGATTGGTTGCTAGGGGAAACTGAGCCAGTTTCACTTTACACCATGTTTGATAAATCTCCCCCCTTGTGTACAGTCATGGCCAAAAGTTTTGAGAATGACACAAATATTATATTTTCACATGATCTGCTGCCCTCTGGTTTTTATGTGTGTTTGTCAGATGTTTTTATCACATACAGAAATATAATTGCAATCATATTATGAGTAACAAAAGCTTATATTGACAGTTAGAATGAGTTAATGCAGCAAGTCAATATTTGCAGTGTTGTCCCTTCTTCTTCAGAACCTCTGCAATTCTCCCTGGCTGCTCTCAATCAACTTCTGGACCAAATCCTGACTGATAGCAGTCCATTCTTGCACAATCATTGCTTGCATTTTGTCAGAATTTGTTGGATTTTGTTTGTCCACCCGTCTCTTGATAATTGACCACAAGTTCTCAATGGGATTAGGATCTGGGGAGTTTCCAGGCTATGGACCCAAAATCTCTATGTTTTGTTCCCTGAGCCATTTAGTTATCACCTTTGCTTTATGGCAAGGTGCTCCATCATGCTGAAAAAGGCATTGTTGATCGCCAAACTGCTCTTTGATGGTTGGGAGAAGTCGCTCTTGGAGGACATTCTGGTACCATTCTTTATTCATGGCTGTGTTTTTAGGCAAGACTGTGAGAGAGACGATTCCCTTGGCTGAGAAGCAACCCCAACACATGAATGGTTTCAGGATGCTTTACAGTTGTGCAAAAGAACACTGCAGAGACACCATCACATGTTTCTTCCTGGAGGAAGGTCTGGCTAGTTCGCTGACGTCAAGACACGTGATGGTGTCTGTGCAGTGTTTCTTTGCATATTTGATTTCCCAGGGGGCAATGTTCTAGAAAACACCGACATTGAGACACGTGATGGTGTCTCTGCTGTGTTTTGGTTGATCTCCCTGAGGTCAACCAGCGTCCTTTTGCATGCACTTACTAGTCATTGCTCCCACTAGCCAGAAACCTACTCCACACGGATGAGGGGCAAAAACCCCGAAACAGCTGTCTGTGGATGGATTCCTTACTTAGGTGGTTTCCTTAATTGGAGACATTCCTTGGCTTGGTTGTTCTGGCTAGTTCACTGACGTTGAGACACGTGATGGTGTCTCTGCAGTGTTTTGGTTGATCTCCCTGAGGTCAACCAGCATCCTTTTGGATGCTTTATAGTTGGCATGAGACAAGACTGGTGGTAGTGCTCACCTCGTCTTCTCTGAATAAGCTGTTTTCCAGATGTCCCAAACAATCGGAAAGGGGATTCATCAGAGAAAATGACTTTACCCCAGTCCTCAGCAGTCCACTCCCTGTACCTTTTGCAGGATATCAGTCTGTCCCTGATGTTTTTTCTGGAGAGAAGTGGCTTCTTTACTGCCCTCCTTGAGACCAGGCCTTGCTCCAAGAGTCTCCGCCTCACAGTGCATGCAGATGCACTCACACCTGCCTGCTGCCATTCCTGAGCAAGCTCTGCACTGCTGGTAGCCCAATCCCGCAGCTGAAACACTGTTAAGGGACGGTCCTGGCGCTTGCTGGTCTTTCTCAGGCGCCCTGGAGCCTTTTTGGCAACAATGGAACCTCTCTCCTTGAAGTTCTTGATGATGCGATAGATTGTTGACTTAGGTGCAATCTTTCTAGCTGCGATACTCTTCCCTGTTAGGCCATTTTTGTGCAGTGCATTGATGACTGCACGCGTTTCTTTAGCGATAACCATGGTTAACAGAAGAGAAACAATGATGCCAAGCACCAGCCTCCTTTTAAAGTGCCCAGTAGTGTCATTCTTACTTAATCATGACAGATTGATCTCCAGCCCTGTCCTCATCAACACCCACACCTGTGTTAATGGAGCAATCACTGAAACGATGTTAGCTGGTCCTTTTAAGGCAGGGCTGCAATGATGTTGAAATGTGTTTTGGGGGATAAAGTTCATTTTCTAGGAAAATATTGACATGTCAAGTAATTGCTGTTAAGCTGATCATGCTTTCTAACATTCTGGAGTATATGCAAATTGCCATTTTAAAAACTGAAGCAGTAGACTTTGCAAAAGGGGTCACAAGAGGCGGCACTGGTTGGTAAACAACGATTTATGAAGACAGTGGCTCAATTTATCTGGCGGGGGGGGGGACAGTGGCACAGTTAATAAGGGCAAAGTTCTTTTTGCATAAAGAGAGGGGCTAGCTACAGGTTGAAGCACAAAGACCGGCTCACCTACAGATGAGGGACACACGAGGAACCTAACTATAGATATGGGCACGATAACAGATAGGGGTACAAAGAGGATGCCTAACTAGAGATGGGATCCCAACTACAGAATAAGGCATAAAGAAGGGACTTAACTTTACCTAGGGAAAAAAGAGGGTCCTGTTACTGTTTGGGGGCACTATGATGGGAACTTGTACAGAAAAGGAAAAGGTGCTGAAAAAGTAAAGTGCCTAAGATGTTTGGCAGAGGGGTGCCATCAATAAGGGGACCTGCTGGTTTACTGTTACCACATGATTTGCTCCACAAAGGGCCCACAAAAACCTGGAGCCGGCCCTGGCTAGTCACATGTATTAGGCTATAAAAATCTGCAACATATCCCCTCACCCTACATCATTCTGAGAGGCCATAAAAGCCTATTTCACATCTTGAGGCCATGTTCACATGGCGTAAGACACCGGCCGTTCTGTGACCCGGCCGTGTCAAAGAACAACCGGTGTCAGAGAGAATCATCCCGGCCAGTACTGCAGTATCGGCTGGATGATTTTCATTGCTTCTGAATTTGGATGCGGGCTCATCCGTTCCCGCATGCTAATTTGATGCTCTATTGTGTGAACTGACAGGTTCTCTATTTTATTCACAAATGGCCGTTTTGTGAATAAAATATTGGCAAATCGTCACTTTCCGCCGTGTACGCCAGGGGGGGGGCAGGGAGGAGGTGTGGAGGGGGCGGAATGGGGGGGTGCGGACTCAGAGTCCGCGCAATTCATCTTTAGTTTTGCCAAAGAATGCGCAGGAAACCTACTTCAGTTCTCAGCTGGCGTAAGGTCCTGCCATGCGCACCGGCGCGCACAGGATTTATGTAGAGGCGTACTGCCGTATCTCTGTAGTGCCGGAGCTGCAGGGACATTTTTAAGTCTGGCGCAGAAAACATCGCACTTAATAAATGTCCCCCTAAGTATACACTCCGGACAGGATTTCATCTAACAGCATTGCACATAGGTTGTTTATTAATCACGGCTGTTGTTGCACATCGGCAACATTGGCTGTGATTAATACACACCTTACGTTGTGTAAACATGGGCCTGATATTGTAGTGGGTGACATGGCTAATGGCGTGCTTACACACACAGATTTATCAGACAGATTTTTGAAGCCAAAGCCAGAAACAATATAAACAGGAAAAGGTCATAAAGGAAAGACTGAGATTTCTCCTCTTTTCAAATCCATGCAGTGCAATGTGCCCTAACCTGAAACAACTTCCATCATGCCATGACAACCTGCCATGACATGCTCAAGACATCAGAATACAACAAGCAGTGACATCAAGGATGTGACAAAATTGATTATGCCATCCCAGGGCCCTAGAAAAGAAGGTGCAGAACCCCAGACTTTCTGTCCTGAGAGGCTCAAACTAGCCCGTGCTTCTGCCTATGTATACTGCCGTTTGTTTCTAGTGCTTCTGATTTTTGTTAGAACATGGATAGAGAAGAAAGGATTGGCAGGGATCTTGCCATTTTTGGTAACCTCCTGTGCTATGTGGTTCCAATCCTGGTGGGCTGTCTCTCCACCAGACACTTATTCACCTTGATTGAAACCTTCAGCAACCAACTGAGCTGGGGCAACTCCATCGGCAACCCGCTAAGCTGGGAAAACATCACTAGGGACCTGCAGAGGCAGAACACTGCCATCAAAAACCTGCCCAAATGGAACTTTACCACCATCAGCTTGCAGTGTCCAAACTCTACCACCAGCAATTTGCAGAGGCCCAAGTCCAGCACCAGCAAACTACAGGGTCCAAACACCACCACTGGAGGGTCCAAACACCACCCTCGCCCATAGCAGCTCCCTGCACATCTGGACAACCGCAACCAGCTGGATCATCACCACTAGCACCGGTGAGCTGCTAAATTTGATGAGCAAAATAAGCAAGAAGCTGGTCTGGATTGATGCAAATATTCAGCTACTCATCTGGATGACCAGCCTCTGCCACAGGTGTGTCTGGCTCATAACCGCCAGTGAGACATTGAGTTGGATCAATTCCACCTGCAGTATGCTGATCAGCTGTATTAAGGGTCCATTTACACAGAAAGATTATCTGCCAAAGATTTAAAGACAAAGCCAGAAAGACTATAGACAGAGATCAGGTCATAAAGGAAAGCCTGAAATTTCTCCTCTTTTCAAATCTATTCCTGGCTTTGGCTGGGGGGGTGATTAATAGACACTATAAACACCATACACCACCTCTCTTACACTATACCTGTCAGCTCTGCTCCCCCTAAGATGGCCACTCCACAGTACACACAGTTATCGTGTGAGGCGAGAAAGAAAGGAGAACTACAATCAATGTAGACGGCACACAGGAGCTCCCCCTTCTGGTCACTCTCCTCCATCTCCTCCGCCCACCTTTCTCATTAGGAAATCCAGACAGATTTCCAGACCCGAAGGGGTACATTAAAGGGAATCTGTCAGCTCCCAGGCTCTACCTAAGGTGTTGACAGTGTGCTGTAGCTGGCAGCCCCCAGTAAGCATGGTGCCTTTTTGGTAATTTTCCGTGCAGCGAATTATGTACAATCTTATGTCTCCTACTGTCACAGAGCAGTTGTTCGTGCCACACTTGTCATGCATCCTCCTCTCTCTTCATGAATAATCAATGCTGCCCGGCCTCCTGCTCGCTCAGCTGTTAGATTGCAGATCAGTCCTCTGTAGGCAGGTTATGTCTGAAAGAATCTTTCCTCTGTAATGTGTTGGAGATGTGGTCTAGGGGTAACTTGCCTGTCTAGAGACCTGACAGCAGTTTGTTCTCTGGTTCGAATCCCCTGATGGAAATTACATAGATGTTTTTTTTTTACTCATTATTGTATCATTTTTAAGGCTATGTTCACACACACACAGTATTTTTGCTAAGTATTTTGCAACCAAAACCAGAAGTGGATTGAAAACACTGAAAGGCAATGTTCACACACTGTTGAAATGGAGTGGATGGCTGTCATTTAATGGCAAATTTTTTTAAAAAAAACAACGTCCGATATTTGCCATTAAATGACGGCCATCTGCTCAATTTCAACAGTGTGAGAACATAGCCTTTCTGTGTTCTCAATCCACTCCTGGTTTTGGTTGCAAAATACTGACCAAAATACTGAGCAAAAATACTGTGTGAACATAGCCTTAAAAATGATACAATAATGAGAAAAAGTTATCCCTAGACCCTAGAGTTATCCCTAGACCACAGCTCCAACACATTAGGGAGGAGAGATTCTTTCAGACATAAACTGCCTACAGAGGACTGATCTGAAATCTGACAGCTGAGCGAGCCGGAGGCCGGGCAGCATTGATTATTCATGAAGAGGGAGGAGGATGCATGACAAGTGTGGCACAAACAACAGCTCTGTGACAGTAGGAGACATAAGATTGTACATAATCCACTGCACGGAAAATTACTCACTGGGGGACTGCCAGCTACATCACACTGTCAACATCTTAGGAAGTGCCCGGGAGCTGACGGATTCCCTTTAACCACTTCAAGACCAAGCCTATTTGCACCTAAAAGACCAGGCTCATTTTTCAAAATCTGACCTGTCTCACTTTATGCGCTTATAGCTCAGTGATGCTTTAACGTATGCTAGCAATTCTGAGATTGTTTTTTCGTCACATATGGCACTTTGGTCACTACTTTGTGTGTTTTTTGTGAAAAACATCAAAATATCATGAAAAATAAAAAATAGCATTTTATGAACTTTGAAATTCTCTGCTTCTATAAAAAGAAAGTCGTATCACATAAATTAGTTACTAAGTCACATTACCAATATGTCCTCTTTATTCTGGCTTCATTTCATAAACATATTTTACTTTTTTAGGGTGTTACGGGGCTTAGAAATTTATCAGCAAATTACCACATTTTCGTGAAAGTTTCCAAAACTGATTTTTTTAGGGACCAGTTCTTTTTTTAAGTTGATTTAGGAGGTTTGTATACTGGAAACCCACATAAGTGACCTCATTTTGGAAACTACACATCTTAAAGAATTAATCTAGGGGTATAATGAGCATTTTAACCCTACAGGGACTGGAGGAAAGTATTCGCCATTAGGCCGTAAAATAATGAAAAATTTAAAATTTTCCAATAATATATACGTTTAGATTAAAGTTTCTCATTTTCAAAAGGAACATGAGAGAAAAAGCACCCCAAAATTTGTAACACAGGTTCTCTTGAGTACTATGGTACCCCATATGTGGACGTAAACCACTGTATGGGCACACAGCAGGGCTCAGAAGGAAGGGAGCGCCAATTAGCTTTTCCATTGCAGATTTTGCTGAAGAAGTTTCCGAGCGCCAGGTGCATTTGCAGAGCCCCTGTAGTGTCAGCAGAGAAAAAAAAACCATGTCACCCCATTTTGGAAAGTGCACCCCTCAAAGAATTCATCTTGGGGTAGGATGAGCATTTTGGCCCCACAGGTATTAGAGGAAAGAATTCAAAATTGGCCAGTAAAAATGAAAAACTTGAATTTTTCCAATAATATGTTGGTTTAGTTTGAAATTTCGAAATTTCACAAGGAACAGGAGAAAAAATTGTACCCCAAAATCTGTAAGGCAGGTTCTCCTGAGTACAACGGTACCCCATATGTGGGCATAAACCACTGTATGGGCACACAGCAGGGCTCTGAAGGGAAGGAGCGCCAATTTGCTGGAGCAAAACCGCAGCTAGTAATAGTTATTAGAATAGCGCAGTTACTAAAATAAAATAAAAAATGAGATTACAGGTAATGTGGGGTGGTTACGGACAGTCTGGGGTGGTTACGGGTAATCTGGAGGTGGTTACGGGCAGTCTGAGGTGGTTACGGGTAATCTGGAGGTGGTTACGGGCAACCTGGGGTGGTTACGGGTAATCTGGGGTGGATATGGTCAACATGGGGTGGTCACGGGCAACCTGCTGTGGTTACGGCAACCTGGGGTGGTTACAGGCAACCTGGGGTGGTTACAGGCAACGTGGGGTGGATACGGACAACCTGTTGTGGTTACAGACAATCTAGGGTGGTTACAGGCAACCTGCTGTGGTTACGGGCAACGTGGGGTGGTTACAGACAATCTGGGGTGGTTAGACAATCTGGGGTGGTTACGGACAATCTGGGGTGGTTACAGATAATCTGGGGTGGTTACAGACAATCTGGGGTGGTTACGGACAATCTGGGGTGGTTACAGATAATCTGGGGTGGTTACAGACAATCTGGGGTGGTTACGAATAAACTGAAGTGCTTATAGGTAATCTGAGGTGGGTACCTGTAGTCTGGCGTGGTTACGGGCAATCTGGAGGGGGTCACTGGCAATTTGGGGTGGTCAGAGGCAAGGTGGGGTGGTCAGAGGCGACGTGCGGTGGTCAGAGGTGAGGTGCGGTGGTCAGAGGCGACGTGCGGTGGTCAGAGGCAACCTGCAGTGGTTGCGTGCAATCTGGGGGGTTACATGTAATTTGGCATGATTACGGGCAACCTGGGGTGGTTATGTGCAACCTGCAGTGGTTACGGGCAACCTGAAGGGGTTACAGACAATCTAGAATTGTTACCAATAGACTGAAGTGCTTATAGGTAATCTGGGGTGGGTACATGTAATTTGGGGTGGTTACAGGCAATCTGGGGTGATTACGGACAATCTGGAGGGGGTCACTGGCAACGTGCAGTGGTTACGTGTATTCTGGGGGGTTACGTGCTATCTGTCGTGATTATGGACAACCTGGGATGGTTACGGGCAACCTGCGGTGGTTACGGGTAATCTGGGGGGGTTAGGGGTAATTTGGGAGTAAACTGCAATTATTACTATAATAAAAAGTGTGTGTTTTATTTTTTTGTATGTTTGTCACTTTTTGTACTTTATACATTAGTTTTCACTGTATTACTATGATTACTGTGATATTTTCTATCACAGTAATCATAGTTCAGTGACAGAGACCAAATTGGCTGCTTCTGGAGCGCATGCGCACTGATTTTACTTATTTCATCTCCCCCCACTATGGATTCACGGTGGGGGGAGATGAAATGCAGCGGCGGCACTGGCCCATTAGTGACCGCCGTATTGGCGGTCACTAAGGGGTTAATGGGGGTCAGCTGCGGGATCACAGCTGATTCTCATTATCTCCGGTGCTACAGTCAGATGAGAGCGGGATCGCTATCCCTGCAGCGATCCCGCTCTCATCATAAAGCCCCCTGAAGTCAGGAACGTATATATACATTCCTACTGCACGGGGTATGTGCAATAGGAACGTATATATACATGTTACTGACGTGAAGGGGTTAATGAAGGACAACCTTCAGGATTTTTCCTGAAGGGTGTCCATTGCAGAAGATTCAAAAAATACACACACCCCTCTTACAGGTAAGGTCAGGGGTTACTCACTACGTATTAAACACCAATACGATATATTCAATAAAATCTAGCCATCATTAGCTGAAGTGAGCGTTAGGGTGTGTGTATTGTTAACATTAGATCCACCACCTAGATTTTATTGAATATATCAATAAAGTTATATTTTATTGATAGAGAGGGGTGGGGTTCTTTTATTAAGGGGGTTTTTGTACCCTGGGTCTCGTGTCTGTGGGTTTGGTGTTTAATACATTGCAGAAAATATTATTATTTTTAGATCCTGCCGTATTTTTGTCCGGAATTCCAGCACAGATGGCCCCACAGAACTCTATGGAAGCACTGGAAAATCGGAGTGCAAAGCCGCAAGCCCCTTAAACACCAGTTGTACTAACGCACCCTTCCCCACACCTCCCTACACCTCAGTGGCAATGCCTGGACAGATACCAGCCCTGCCCCCCACCCCCCAAAAACCTTGGCAGCACATCTCACCTGGCATCCGGACCATGACCACAGTGTCACCACCAACAAGGACCAAAGGAAAAAAAAGCGACCAGAGCCGGTGAAATTATCCACTAGAACTACTACTCCCATTATACCCTGCTGACAGTTCATGATGGGTATTGTAGTTTTCAAGCCTGCGACTCTCCATGGTTGCAGAACTACAACTCCCATAATTCCCTATTGGCAGTTCATAATGAAAGTTGTAGTTCTGCAGAAGATGAGGATGATAGCATAGGAGGGGGAAGGCAGGGGCACAGTAGAACTACATCTCCCATCATGGTGTGTGGTAATATGCAGGACTACATCTCCCAGCATGTTATATAGGGTAGGCTATACAACTACACCTCCTAGCATGATGTGTGGTAATATGCAGGGCTACATCACATAATCATAATCAAAAAGGATAAGGATATTGTCTCTGCTAAGACCACATATAGTATAGTTGAATTTATTGATACATGTATCAATAAATTCAACTATACTATATGTGGTCTGCACTTTTTTGTTATATGCTTCATCACATAATGGGATTTATAGTTCTGCAACAGATTAAAGGATGACAAATGGCATGAGGGGGACACCGGTAACTTGGCACACAAGTGGGGGACTATGGAACAGTGCACAAGGTGGGCACTTGTGATGTATGTTGGCATACTAGACAATACTGAAAACATTTTTTTTTTTTTTTTTTTTACTGAAAGCCTTTTCCCGATGATTTCCTGAAGGTAAAACGGATTACGGTCAGGAAATCCTGATGCTTTCTGAAGCCTTTTGAGCCCTCCTGATCAGGATTTTCTAACAGTAAAAACTGGCACAGACGTGTGAAAGGGGCCTTACTTCTATTCCCGGAAACACTGCTGGGGATGTAGCTTATTTATAGCTGGCCCCATTCACACGTCAGTGTCAGTTTTTCCTGTCAAGAAATCCTGATCAGGCTTCATTAAACCATCAGTTTTTATGCTCGGAAAACCATTAATAGTGTCTTCACGATTTCCTCATGTGCATCAGGAAACCATCTATGGGGGCATCCATTCAGGAAATCCTGACGAAAATAGAACAGATTCAAAAGTTTCCTGACCTATGGACACCCTTCAAGAAAATTCCTGAAGGGTGTCACTGTTTAATGAAACCCTATGGGTCAGAAATCCTGGTAAGAAAAACAGACAGATTTTCCTGTTTTGTGAAGGAGGCCTAACAGCAATTTTTACATGATTGCTTCCCTTTCATGAACAAGTAGTAAGGCTATTATCAGCATACTGTGAGAGGGTAGGAATTGAATGGGTATTCAAGTCCCAGTAAACAGTGGCGGTCTCTAAAAACTGAACTCAAGAACAAGAGGGCAGTGAGATAAGTTGGGTGAAAGATCCGAAGCAACACGAGAAAATTTTACTTTACTAAAGAGTAGATGCTTGGAACAAACTTCCAGCTGATGGGTTGGTAAATCTATAGAATTTAAATCTATAACAGAATTTAAACCTGTCTGGAATAAACATCTTTCTATCCTAAGATAATAATGGAAATACTAAAAGGGCAGACTAGATGGACCTAGCAGTCTTTTTCTGGCAACAACATATTTATATATATATATATATATATATATATATATACACTAGAAAATGTACCCGGCACTGCCCAGGTATTAAGTGTCAGTGTGTTAATTAGATTTGTTCTAAGGTGCCTAGGAGGCCAATCTAAAAGGTATTGTTTCATCAGTGGAATTAGTGTATACCTGTAATGTATAGTTGGTGGAGGTTTTGTATACCTGTAGTTTATAGCTTGAGGGTCCTGGATACCTGTAGTGTATAGTTGGTGGCGGTCTTGTATACCTGTAGTATATACACATACATATACAAAGATATAGCAGATCTCCCCTACACTACAGTCTATATGTATTATAAGAACTGAGAAGGGGATGTAGTGTTAATGTAATAATACTGGGTTCTAGTTACGAACACAACACCTATATAGAAACAACTGAACCTCCATAATTTGTAAACATATCAAAAAATACTTTATTAGATTTAAATGTATGTGCTTTTTATCTAATAAAGTATTTTTTGATATGTTTACAAATTATGGAGGTTCAGTTGTTTCTTTATAGGTGTTGTGACCTGTAGTATATAGTTCGGGGGTTCTGTATACCCTGTAGTGTATAGTTTGAGGGTCCTGTATACCTGTAGTATGTAGTTGGTGGAGGTCCTGTATACCTGTAGTATAGAGTTGGTAAAGGTGCTGTATACTTGTAGTATAGCGTTGGTTGAGGTCCTGCATACCTGTAGTGTAAAGTTTGGGGTCCTGTATACCTGTAGTATAGAGTTCGTGAAGGTCCTGTATACCTGTAGTGTATAGTTTTGGGTTTCTGTAAACCCGTAGTGTATAGTTTGGGGTCCTGTATACCTGTAGTATATAGTTGGTGGAACTCCGGTATACCTGTAGTGTATAGTTTGGGGGTCCTGTATACCTGCAGGGCCGTATTTACCATTAGGCACCCATGGTCTGGTGCCTAGGGTAGCACCTTGCAGTGGGGCAGTACCCTCCCGTTCAGAAAATCTGGTGTCTTTTTAAGGGGGGGTATGGCAGTATTGGTCAGGTCTGGTATAGCAGTGTTATTCAGTCACAGTGTGTCGGTATTGGTCAGGACTGGTATAGCGGTGTTATCCAGTCACAGTATGGCAGTATTGGTCAGGTCTGGTGTGGCGGTGTTATCCAGTAACAGTATAGCGGTATTGTCAGGTCTGGTGTGGCGGTGTTAAATGTGACGTCTGGAGCTATTACCTACCTATCCCGATGCTAATTGGTGAGTGAGGATGGAGCATCTTCAGGTTTAGTGCTTAGGGCAAAAGCAGCTGGTAATACTGCCCTGTATACCTGTATAGATGGAGTAGGAGGTCCTGTATACATGTACTGTATGGATGGAGTAGCGGGGTCTACCAGTTATTTCTGTGGATCTGTTGTGAGGCAGCTGGCCCTAGCAACCATTCACATTCCAGCTCCCTGTGAAAGTAGTAATCCTATTGGTTGTAAGGCTCCCAACTGCAGCTAATTATATCACCTGTGTGCAGTGTGGAGATTTTCCCATTCATTTCTATGGGGCACTGCTCTTCCCCCCCCTCCTCTCCTGTACATCTGGCGGGGACGGGACCTTCGCAATAACCTTCCCAGGCACCCAATGTATCTGTGTGGCAAATTTAGGGTCAAATGGTTCAGGCGTTTGGAAGTCTATTTGGGACAGACACACACACACACACACACACACACACACACACACACTTCTCCAGGATTAGCAAAACATGGCTGTTTTCTTTCAAAAACAGGGACACCCACAACAACAAGCTGGGTGGGGTATTTCAGCTCTGGACCACTCACTTCTATGGGAGATTTAACCTAGTGACAAATGGGAAGAAACCTACCATTTCTTTCTAATACGGTACAGGACAAGTCGTTTAAACAGCTAATAAATCAAATCACATTCATGACAAAGAAAGAAGCAGACCACACCATTTTACCAATCCTTTATTGAAGGTAACAAGTTGGTTATGTTCACTGTATTGTATGAAACATCACAATATGGTACTGGGAAGGTATAGGTTTGGACGAGAGTGGACACTTTGCCTTTCTGCACTCTTTCCCTCCGAAAACAAACAGGTAGGAAGGAAAGAAGGAGGGAGGGAAAAAGTTATAAACCAAAAAGCCCAGCCAATGGACAAGTAGAACTCTGCATTATCATGGAGAACACTTAACTTACAGACCTAAAAAATCTAGTGAATAAATAAAAATATGGTAGCTGTAATCCTAAGACGATAAAAAACACACAGGAAATTAAAGTAGTAATTGGCATAGCTGATCTATGTGTACCAGTATGTAAATATATTTTCAGATTTCAGCAAGATAACAGGAATATACCAGGAGGAGTTTTATGTCACCCAAAAAAAAAAAAAAAATGACCAGACAAAAAAGCAAAAACATCCTTGCCAGGAAAAAAAAAAAAAAAAACTTCACAAGGCATCCACAGCATGTAAATGAATTTATACAATCCTTGTTTCTTCTCCGATAGTTTATTTTTTTAAACAATGTTTTTTGGATAAATACTTTTACTCCACGTTCAGCTTTAAACAGTATTTCTGACATGCACAACTTAAAGGAATTAAAAGAAAAAATAGAATTAGACGATCTTCAAGTACCTCACAACAGCCACTCGTGTACCATGCCCATTTGCTTAGAAAATGAAAGGAAAAAAAAAAAAGTCACGGAATTCATGAAAATATCTCTGTATTATCTGCTAAGATTTAAAATAGATTAATTTCATATTATATTTATATTTATATATAGTCATTTCAAATTGGTAAGTTGAGCTCTGAAAATGATGAGAAAAACAGAAGTTATACCCACGTTACACAGTGCTACCATTTTACGATGAAATCTGAAAAAAAAAAAAAATCCACTTGAACCAGAAAAAAAAAAAAAAAAATCACAATTTACATTATAAAAAGGAGGCCAGAGTCTTTAGCTTAAAAAAAATGCCTGCACCAGTAATGGAGAGGGGAAGCACCCAGAAGTGTGGGGGAGCTATCCTTGTTTTGAGTGATATGTTACAGAATACAAGTAGTCAGCTTGTGGCTTTCCAGTTGCTGTAAGTGTACCAAAAGTAAGGACTTGGGCTCCCACAGCAAGAAATAACATTTAACCAAGCCTGTTTTTTTAGTTTTTTTTTTTTTTTTAAGAAATTGCAATGTTTTGGGGAAAATCGAAGGTTAGTCTTACATCCCCTTCAAAAAAGAAAAAAAAAAGTAATGTCTCATACAATGAAGTGTTTTACATGCGTGTGGAGTTTAGTTTGGAAGTGCTGCACCTTTTGAAGTACAACGGCATGCACCTCGATACATCTAGTAAACTGCATGAGGCATCGTATTTCTTCCTAAGCTCTTTAGCACCAAAGGTGCCCGGCGACAACGCACTGCGGGGCCCTCCAGTTTTTAAGTGTTAAGGAGTAATGTTGCTGAAACGTGACCAGAAATCCTGAGGCTGGCAAAAAATACTGCTAAAGTGTGACAATGTTATAAAACAAACCGATAAATGGTGCAAAATACTAATCATCTCATTTTGCCCATTGTATATAATTTTTTTTTTATTATTATTATTACATAGCTGACGCTCCACCAAAATCTCTTCGTTGGTTTGAAGAGAACCGTGATTTTAAGTTTTTCCCCCTTTATTCCAGACCAAAAACACTTAAGGAGTTTTGAAAGGCTACCATGGGTCTTCTAGATCGCCAGCACCCTACAGAAAAGAAAGAAAAACACAAAACAAAAAGTGTGACTTATTTTTCCATGGTTTGCACTGAACCTAGAAGTTTTCTTGTCTGACAGCATTCCTTATACAGTAACCTCACCTACCTAGCTGATAGGGTTAAGGAGGTTCTCCGGGACTAGTAAAAGCATAGCTACTTTCTTGCAAAAACAGTGCCACCCCGGTCCTCAGGCTCTGTGTGGTATCACACCAGCTCCATTCACTTCAATGGAACCACATCCAAACTGGGGACAGAGGTGGTGCTGTTTCGACATGTGGCTATGTTTTCCTAAGCCTGAATAACATTTTTAAAAAGGACGCACTTTCAACCATAGAGAGTTTGACTCTTGGCAGTTACATCATCACCAAACAGGAAGTGATGGAATCTACAAGTGATCTAGAGGTCCTCACCTCCTGTTTGGTGAAGGCCTGACCGCAGGACACCAATTCGCAAAGGGGTCATAGGCAACTGTTGCGTCTCCTTGACAGTGATGTCCCTGGCCACAGACACTGCAAGGATGTTAAGCATAACCTTTAAAGTTGTTGGGAGTGCAACAGTCCCTTTATTCTCAGGGTTGTCAGGGGTCCCAAAACTGATAACATTAGAACATGGGAATACCCCTTAAGGGTACGTTCACACGTATCGAATCCGCAGCAGATTTCATGTAAATAACTGAACACAGCATCAAATCTGCTGCTGATCCTGTACGTGTGCACCCTTAGGGTACGTTCACACTTACCTGGTCCGCAGCTCATTTTCTGCTGCGGATCCGCAGGGGATTTTATTTAAATAACTGAACACAGCATCAAATCTGCTGCGGATCCTGTAGGTGTGAACGCACCCTTAAAAGGGATTATCTAGGATAAGAAAAAGTACAGATACTTTATTGCAGAAACAGTTCCACCCCCGTCCACAGGTGGTGCGTGGTATTACAATTCAGTTTCAATTCACTTCAGTGGAACATAACTGCAAAACTCACAACCTGAGGACAGGAGAGACGCTGTTTCTGGAAGAAAGCGGCCATGTTTTTTCTAAGCCTGGATAACTCCATTAACATCTATCCTATGTACACATTGAAGGGCTGTTCAATGGGTAAAAATAAAGAAACTGTGTCCGACTTTAAACCACTGGAGCATTTATTTTATTGAATGCAGTTAGTATAACAGAGAGCCATCTACAAGAGATAAAAAAATACATTCATACCAACAGGTTCAATTCTAACACAAATCCAATACATCAAAGCAGCGACATTATAAAATGTCCCTGCAAACATTTCCACCCAATGAGGACGGACGCCATTACAGACAGTGCAGTAAGTCGCACATCGTCCCAAATGAATACTAACTCTCTGAAGTTACAGACACTAAAAGTACATGACAGTACCATGACATAACCATTACTTCCTTCTCCCCCATCTGAACAATGGTGGTGTAGCAGCGTCTAAAGGATTGGCAACTTTAAACAGAGACAAAAAAAAAAAAAAGCAACTAGGAAAAAACTTACATTCAAGTCTGCATAAGATCAACTAAAGTAGATACATGGGAAGGGTTGTATTTTAGCAGAGGTGGTGGACGGGTACTATAGGAGATTGTTATAGTCCAGCGGATGCCCACCAGACACCTGGTCAGTAATGCCACTACAGGGCAATGGAGTCGGCCATAGAAAGCTTTTTTGTAACAGCCAGCCTAAGAAAATCTGTAAGCCAGGGATTGGATGCGGCCTGTGGGGAGGGAGGAGTATTAAAAATCCCCATTGCATTTACTTGTACATAGTTACTTTGTGAGAAGGGGGAAAGAATCATGCAATGCACACTTTATTCCATCTGGCTGTGGCTTCCTGTTACTGTGTCGCTGGCCGCACTGTCGGGAGCAGGAGATTCTGTAGATCCGGTGGAGGACTCTTCGCCCTGCATTTTACCTAGCCTGTAACTACACAGCATTTCCTCCAGGAGTTGACGGTAATTTCCCCTATGATTAATTCTCAGCTCCCTGAGCGCTTCCACCAACTTCCCATGCGCTGCATTCTCCTCTGTTCCAGTGGGGTCCTTATTTTAGGTTCAAGACCCCAGTCAGTAAGTAAAAACAAAAACAAACAAAAATAAAAAAAAGTAACTCTACAACATTTCAAAATGCACACTAGTCACGGATTATTCCGTCAGCAAGGCTACTTAAAGGGGTATTCACATCTCAGTAAACAATGGCACATTTGCTAGGGTGCGCTGGGTAGTGGGGGCTCCAGAAGTAAGACCACCACAGATAATAAAGAAATGCTATATACTAGCAAAACGCCACCACGGAGAAAGGAATACCCCCCCTCTAAATCAACATTCACATCATCCAAGCAACTGAATATTCTATCTGATTACAAGCTACGGTCAGGCACAGTATAATATGCCTTAGGTGCTAATCGCTTATACAGGTAAGAAAGTGCAAACATTAAGAGTGACTTTATAAATGCATGGTGGAGACCTGTACATATAAATAACTTTAAAGGGATGCATCACCTAGATTACTAGAATTTGTTTTAACTGATACCAATACATAATCTAGTAATCATTTTTTTATTTTCTTATATGGTAATTTTTTGTACATTGTTAAGGGGGCAGCAATCTTGCCTGGACCATTTTTAACAGCATTTAGAAATATGCTTTACTGCAAGCCCTGAGGACATTGGCTATAATAGACATGAATAGGATAAGTTATGGAACATGTTCTGTGACCTTTGAAGAACTCCTACTGTTTTTATTTTCATCTATTTGTGACACCTTTCACTGTACTGATGTGCAGTAGCTTCCTTCCTATCACAGAGAGAACAGGGAGCCTCAGCTCTGTTGCAAGCCTAGTGGTGAGAATGGAAACTAAAGATTTCATTTTATTCTGTACTACAGGTAGTAAAGGGAAAATTAGAAAAATCACCAAAAAGTTTAAAAGGAGAAATCTGGTGAAAATTTTTATTAAAGTATTGTATTGCCCCCCAAAAGTTAAACAAATCCCCAATATACACTTATTACGGGATATGCTTATGAAGTGCTTTTTTTCCCTGCACTTACTACTGCATCAGGGCTTCACTTCCTGGATAAAATGGTGATGTCACGGCCCGACTCCCAGAGCTGTGCGGGCTGTGGCTGCTGGAGAGGATGAGGCAGGAGGACGCTGAGCATCAATCTGCCATCATCCTCTCCAGCAGCCACAGCCCGCACAGCTCTGGGAATCGGTTTGTGACATCACCATGTTATCCAGGAAGTGACATCACCATGTTATCCAGGAAGTGAAGCCTTGATGCAGTAGTAAGTGCAGGGAAAAAAAAGCACTTTATAAGCATTTCCCGTAATAAGTGTCTATTGGTGATTTGTTTAACTTTTTTTTTTTTTTTGGGGGGGGGGGGGGAATACAATATACTTTAATAAAAAATTATGCCAGACTTAAAAACTTGATTCGTTAAACAGTAGGACATTTTCTGATGACATTCCCTTAAAGTCTTCCCATATTGGCAGCATGTGCAATGGTCAGGGCATATATAGCCTTGACTCGAAAGGCACTTATGCAAGTTCATAAAGACACCAGCAATAACCAATAAAGCAGATGAATGTGACTCCTAACCATTGTTAGAATGAAAGGAGACCCTGTCAGCCTGGGATAAGAGCTGGTATAACACAGCCATCCACATATTTGGGTCTGCTTTCTCTCACTCGTGGTTTAGCGTCTTGCTATTTCTAATCATTTTATCCTCACTGTAATGGAAATCTCAACATGTACCGACTCCCTGGTGAGCTGCTTATCGTGTGCTTAATCAGATCAAAGGTGGATTTGTAAAACTTACCCCATCGTTCTCTCTATGTGGATTCAACCTATTATAAACATCTTCAATAACACTGCGTCTAAAGGGAAAAAAAAAAAAAGAGAAAACGCATGTGACAGAGAAAGGATGTAACCAAGCAAAGGAATATAACTGATGGGAAAGCAATGATTGGGTGGTAGCATGTGACCATTATGCTATAATAAAAACAGGAGAGCATAATCACTGTATTGTGTCCACAAAGGTCTGACCAGGTATACATCTCTGATGCCATCACCATATGTGATAAGAAAACCACACTCATTCACATAGTATGGAGTGAGATGGTGTTCTAAGTGTTTATCAATGTACAGGTCCACCTACCAAGTGGATGCTGGTGGACACACATGCTCAATCACGCTCCCTACTGATGGATACCCTTTCCTTTTAGCTGCACAGTGATCCTGAGTTCATTAACCATACAAACTGCTTACACCCTGCCTGTCAGAGAAGGACCAGTCTATATGTAGTATCAAAGCAATGTATAGCAAGGCTGAATAGGCCGGAATTTAAGACCAATTTTGAGCAAGTTCTCTCTTCACCTCTCCAGACTCTGGCACAATCATTATCCAATGGTATTCAGAAGCTCAAAAGTGACCATAGCTATAGCTACCAACGTGAAAAAGGAGACTTAAAGGGAATTTAGGTATATTTTATGCTGTCAGAAGAGGAAGGAGACTAAAGGCCCTATTTACAGCGCTTACTTGCTCCTCGTTCCCTGCTGGTGGTCAGTGATATTACACGCACCTACAGCGAGCAGGTAAGGTGGTGGTGCTGGTGGGGAGCTGTGGGAGTAGCGGTATGGTTTTCTTTCAACACGTACAACGTCAACAGTTGCTGCCTTCTAACATTATCTATTAGACCAAGAGATGATCAGCCTTAAGGGCCGATAATCAGACAAATATGGCCGATCACTTGGTATAATAGGACCTTAACAGGAGAACTTAGAGGGGATATGACCTCAATTAACCAACCTGATCTTCTGCATGATGATTATTATTTAAACATTGCCCATTTATTGATAACTAGAGATGAGCTAATTCACAGTTATAAGGAAGAGAAGTGCAGTGTTATCTCTGCAATCCGCTCATCAGCCGTCTGCCTCATAACTGACTGCCGCTCCGTGTCGATTCTCCCCGGGTGCTGGGATAAGCTGGATCTTATACCAGCTTCCCAGGACCGTATCCAGCTTTTCCCAGCACCCGGGGAGGAGCGTCAGTCAGTTAAAGCTTTCCAATTGTCACACGACTTTTTTTTTTAGTATGGACAACAAGTAGCAGTAACCCCTTAAATCTGTCATGACATTCCTTCTCTAAAGATACTGTATAGCAGTGTCCCCCAACCTGTGGTTCTCTAGCAGCTGTGGGAGTTGTAGTTTCACAACTGCTGGAGGATGTTGATTTATAGTATTAAAACACTGGATATAGCCTTCGCTTACCCTATGTATACAGCACCACAGCTGGGCTCTGTATATACGGACCCCTCTCCTCTAATCTGCAGTTTGGCATGCCCAAATGGGTGTGGCTTGCAAAAGGTGTGAGGCTTATAAAAAGGGTGTGGCATAATCGTTTAATAATTGTAATCAAGATTACATGTTCAATTAATCGTGATGATGCTAGGCCACAATCGCCCAGCTCTAGTGGAAATCAATAGTTTGTGTATATTTAGTGAATAACATCCTAAATTGTTCCCTCAATTGTTTATGTGCTCAAAAATGTAGGATTTCTCTGTGCTTTGCGCATAATTAAAGGAGAAGTCCGGCGAAAAACATTTATCCCTATTCCCTCCCCACATAAGAAGTTATATAACTTTTCCATGTATACCCATTACTGATTATTTCCCCTTACCAGACTTTCCCTGTGGTCTCCAGCCCCCGGAAGTTGCATACTTCCGCTTTCTGTGCTTACACCATGACAAGTCCGAGGTCCCCTGCACTGTCTTGGGTCGTGACGTGTGGCTGGCCGGGTGGCTGGGCGTTCCTGTGAGCTGTCGGCATGCCTGTAAGCCTTGGCACGCCTCCCAGCTCATAGATCTGCAGGCCGGACAATCAGCACGCCTCCCAGCTCATGCATATGCTGGCCAGCCAATCAGCAAGCCTCCCAGCTCATTGATATGTAGGCCAGCCAATCAGAGCACGTCTCCTTCCTGGACGTCCTACTTCTGGTCACATGGTTCTCAGAGCAGAGAAAACCATGTGACCGCTCTGTACCAAGCCAGGAGCAGCATTTTTTTTAAAATTTTTATTTATTTTTTATAGATGGCTAGTGTGAGCCGAGGTCGGCAATGCTTGGACTCGTCAGTATAGTCGTCAAACAACCTGCAGCAGTGTACACTGACGCAGCAGCAGGGCACCTCCCAGCTTCAGTACTGATAATCTGTACTGAAGCTGGGAGGTGTTCTATTACTCCAGTGTTAGTGTGCACTGCTGCGGGTTGTTCTATTCAGTGTATATAGATGAGGATAACACTGAGAACAGACCTAGTACTGATCTCCCTGGTGCCCTGCTGCTGCAGTGTGCCCGCCTTACACCTCAATGCAAATCTCTGTTTCTGAATGTACTGAGTACTGTACTGTACACTAAGTACAAGTATATATGTATTTACACGTGCTAGCAACAGCTCTGTGTTTTTGTACCTGCTAATCATCTTCAGTTTGGCAATACTTTGTACATTAAGAAACATTGCATTGAGGTGTAAGGCACCAGAACAGGGGTGGGAGGTGAGGTGGATAAAGGTATGACAGGCTTATGCAGTTACTGAAACACCTCTGTTTGTTCACTGATCATAAAGTGAAGGGGGGAGGGCAGGGGGAGATAGACTGGCAGCCGGGCAGACACCGGACAGAGGATGCAGGGATATAGGTAAAGAGGAGGAATATGATTATTAAGGTGGGTGGGACAAAGAGGAGAGGGGTGTGTACAGTAGGCGTGACAGAGGAACAGCAACAAGGAGGAGGAGCTGGGAGCTTAGACAGGAAGTTAGGAGAGACCAGGTGATAATCAGAACAGGTAATGTGGGGGTCAGAGAGTGGCGATTATGGGCTCAAACTGTTACTATACAAAAAGTGTACATGATCCCTTGTTTTTTTGGTAATTATTATTTTTTTAACAGACTCCGGAATTTTCCTTTAAGAGCATTATGTAAAACTGACTTTTCACACTGGTTTTCTGCTGAAAACACTGAAAAACACCCCAATATTTTCAGCTGCCAGAGGGGGAAGGACACTGCTTGATGTGAAGCTGAGAAAAGTGCGTCACGTAACAGAATCATATTGGCAAGATAGCCCCTTTTACGCCATACTACAATTTGTACATTTCGAACAAATAAAAACAAAAACTGGTGTGAATAAAAAGCTAACCAATACAATCCACTCACTTTCCAGCTAAACCACCTCCAGGTGGTAAATGTGGGATGTTCTCTGCTGATAAAATGCGCATGACATGTGTGAGATCTGGCATTCCTTCCTCCCCAGCAGTTGTCATGATTTCTAGGAGACAGAAACATGTTCATTTTAGAGAACATGCAATAGACACATAAGAAGCACATGCTGTTCCATAGAAGAATACAGACCGTGAAGTGCAATGCTTAGGGCTATGAAGAACTTCATAGATATGTACTAACCCAGCACTCCATTGTCAGGTGCCATGAAGCAACTCCCACATATAATGCAGGAATTTACACTATACTAGTGGTCTCCAATCTGTGGCAGAACTACAACTCGCAGCATGCATGGGCAGCCATTGGCTGTTCTGACATTCTGGCAGTTTAGTTTTTTTAGACTATGCATTAGACTATGGAGTAAACAATAGACAAACCCTTATACCTTCAATCCTCGATTCTAAGTATTTATCCAGCTCTGCTTCTTTCTTGATAGCTTCTTCAGAAACTTTAGGGGCATTTTGGAAACAAACAAGCACAATGCTCATGTTATCACGACTTCCCTGTAAGGAGAAAATAGAAGACATCTTAAAAGGAAACATCCAGGAGACAAAAGGTGTCATCTAAGGCATATTCCTGAGCCTCGTCTACACACAGTCCAGCAGAAGTCGTGTCCATGTACCAAAATTACATACAAGGAACCTACATGTTAAAGTGTCACAGTCGGTTCATTATTATTATTATTATTATTATTATTTTTTTTTTTCAGAAATCAATAGTCCAGGCGATTTTAAGAAACTTTGTAATTGGGTTTATTAGGCAAATATGCCATTATCTGCAATCAAAAAGCCTTTCCCCAGCCCCCCCCCCCTTCCTCTCTCTCATTCACTGCTCACTATTAGGAAATCTCCACTCTTTTAGGCCTAGTTTACATAGATCTGGCAGCGTTTCCCTCTGGTGCAGGAGAAAAGCACTGGAGGGAAATGCAACTCTGAACTGATCTTATTGTTTTCAATGGGACTGTTCGGATGATGCGTTCTCACATTAGCGCCGCCGGACCGACTGCACGTCAGAACACTGCTTGCAGCGTTCTGATGTGCGGTCAGCTCCCTTATCTGGAACCGCATTCATTAAAGTCTATGGAGCGCTGGAGGCATGCCGTGTACAGATGCATGCATTATGCATCCTCCCGCATTTGCCTCTAGCGCTTCATAAAGCTGTCCCTGTCCCCCCATTAACCCTTGTGACCCTGCCCCTGCAACAGAGTGCCCCCTTGCAGTGGGGCAGCCCACAGCTCCACTGTACAGGTGCAGCACCCTTTAGGACAGGGGTAGGGAACCTTGGCTCTCCACCTGCTGCAAAACTACAACTCGCATCATGTCTGGGATATACATGCATGATGGGAGTTGTAGTTTCGTAACAGCTGGAGAGCCAAGGTTCCCTACACCTGCTCTAGGACATGTCCCCATGTATTGCTGCCCACAGTAGAGGACTCCAATGTGCTACGGCCTCCTGTAATGCCGTAGAGGAAAAAAACGATGTAAACTAATAAAATAAACGTATGGAAACTGATATTAACTGATTGCATCTGATGAAAACCTGATGACAACTGATGTCTTTTTGGGGGGAGAGGGGAGATTAGTCACCAGCAGAGAACAAAAGGATTACACAGCGGGAGCTGCATGAAAGCCAGTATTCAAAAGGTCAGAGAGGTCAGTGCTGACTTCAGAGGAGATAGCCGGAGATGTAGCTGTAAATTAACTGTTTGTTGTCCTGTTTTGGTGCCTCATCTCCCTCCACTCCTCCCCTCTCCATAGAGAACAATCATGACAGGGGAGAGTTTTAAACTGCTTTTTCATGAGAAAAATGCATTTTTCGGCTAATAAACCCAATTACAAAGTTTCCTAAAATCGTCTGTACTGTTGATCTCTGAATTAAAAAAAACAAACAATTTAAACGACAGTGACACTAAGTTTCTACCCTGCTTGTCGGCCCGTCGCTGGTATAGGGGAGCCTAGGACCCCTACGCTCCTCCACTCTAGAAACTACTACACTCACCGGCCACTTTATTAGGTAAACCATGCTAGTAACGGGTTGGACACCCTTTTGCCTTCAGAACTGCCTCAATTCTTGGTGGCATAGATACAACAAGGTCCTGGAAGCATTCCTCAGATTTTGGTCCATATTGACATGATGGCATCACACAGTTGCCGCAGATTTGTCGGCTGCACATCCATGATGCGAATCTCCCGTTCCACCACATCCCAAAGATGCTCTATTGGATTGAGATCTGGTGACTGTGGAGGCCATTGGAGTACAGTGAACTCATTGTCATGTTCAAGAAACCAGTCTGAGATGATTCTAGCTTTATGACATGGCGCATTATCCTGCTGAAAGTAGCCATCAGATGTTGGGTACATTGTGGTCATAAAGGGATGGACATGGTCTGCAACAATACTCAGGTAGGCTGTGGTGTTGCAACGATGCTCAATTGGTACCAAGGGGCCCAAAGAGTGCCAAGGAAATATTCCCCACACCATGACACCACCACCACCAGCCTGAACCGTTGATACAAGGCAGGATGGATCCATGTTTTCATGTTGTTGACGCCAAATTCTGACCCTACCATCCAAATGTCGCAGCAGAAATCGAGACTCATCAGACCAGGCAACGTTTTCTTCTACTACTTCTACTGTCCAATTTCGATGAGCTTGTGCAAATTGTAGCCTCAGTTTCCTGTTCTTAGCTGAAAGGAGTGGCACCCGGTGTGGTCTTCTGCTGCTGTAGCCCATCTGCCTCAAAGTTCGACGTACTGTGCGTTCAGAGATGCTCTTCTGCCTACCTTGGTTGTAACGGTTGGCTATTTGAGTCACTGTTGCCTTTCTATCAGCTCGAACCAGTCTGCCCATTCTCCTCTGGCATCAACAAGGCATTTCCGCCCACAGAACTGCCGCTCACTGGATGTTTTTTCTTTTTCGGACCATTTTCTGTAAACCCTAGAGATGGTTGTGCGTGAAAATCCCAGTAGATCAGCAGTTTCTGAAATACTCAGACCAGCCCTTCTGGCACCAACAACCATGCCACGTTCAAAGGCACTCAAATCACCTCTCTTCCCCATACTGATGCTCGGTTTGAACTGCAGGAGATTGTCTTGACCATGTCTACATGCCTAAATGCACTGAGTTGCCGCCATGTGATTGGCTGATTAGAAATTAAGTGGTAACGTGCAGTTGGACAGGTGTACCTAATAAAGTGGCCGGTGAGTGTATAGAGTGAAGGTTGAGTCTGACATAGGAAATGCAAGCTGGAAGTCTACTCAATGCGCCATATTCAATTCCAGTGAAATCAATGGTAAAAGCTAAAGTAAAACCAGAAGACTAGAGCTGGGTTCATTCTTCTAGTTAGCAAATACAAGCAGGAAGTGGCCCAAACACAGCAACTAGTAAAGCAAATGGACCTGCTGCAGCGCGCTTCAGTATGTGTCAGCATCCTGATGCACTGAATACACTAGCCCAGCCTGACCAATGGGGCCAATAAAATTCATGTATTTTTATTAAAGTAAATCTTATTCGCCACATTATAACATCTGGTTTCATCACTGCCAAGCACATGAACTGAGGCCGTAAGGTGCTCCTTAGATAACCATATCACTTTGTATGGTCCTATTTATACTACAGTAGTTATCATGTAAATTGAGTTTTTACCAATTTTTTTTCCCAAGTTTTGTATAGCAAGAACGACTACTAGTAGTGTCAGCATTTGCAAGGAATCGAGGATCAAAACACGATCCTGGCAAATCGACAAAATACTTTGGGTAGTATAAGAGAACAAAAAACATCAAATATACTTTGAACATAAGTCCAAATGTCAGTCGTATCAGTGGGAAAAACTTTCAAGGACCAAAAGAAATGGTCATAAAATGAAGCCCAGGGGGGAGTAGAGAACAAAAGTTACGGTAAGAATTGAGAAGGAAAGAACGGCTCATCACAGAGAGCAGAGAACTAGACGGCTGCTCCCAGAATGTGTCCCTAATGGTGTGAAATTTATCAACTATATTAAAAGGAGAAACCCGGCGAAAATTTTTATTTAAAGGGGTATTCCAGGTTATTTTGATATTAATTCTACTGATTTCTCTTGTAATATAATTAATATATCTCATTGGTTTCTATAATAAATTTTGTCTCTTTCTCTCTATTTTTATGTAAGTCACGTGTTTCTGTGACGTCACCGAACCGGAAGTGTGGGGACTTCCCCGACTCGGCCGGCCTCTTGGTGTTTATGTAGTTAGAAAGCTAGCAGAGCTTTACAAACGGCCTCCCTGCGCACGGGAGGTCACATGACACCCTGTTCCCGGGCGGCCTGTCAGTGTGAAGGAGGTCGCATCCACCTCCTGTATAATCACTAAAACCCTCCACCCCCTGCCAGTATAATCCTCCCGATGTCTCCCCCGGCCCCCTCCATCCTGTGTATACAGTCCTTTTCAAAGATCTCTCACCCCATCCCCCGGTCTCGGCACCTCTTGCACTCAGCTGACAGTCTCTCTCTCTCTCTCTCTCTCTCTCTCGCTGTGTGTGAAGCAGGAGAGATTTCTTTCCTGCTCTGTACACAGTTCCTGGCAGCTGAGTTTTATCGGGGCAATTGACAGGCACTGTGTACGGAGCAGGAAAGAAATCTCTCCTGCTTCACACACAGCGAGAGAGAGAGAGAGAGCCTGTCAGCTGAGTGCAAGAGGTGCCGAGACCGGGGGATGGGGTGAGAGATCTTTGAAAAGGACTGTATACACAGGATGGAGGGGGCCGGGGGAGACATCGGGATGATTATACTGGCAGGGGGTGGAGGGTTTTAGTGATTATACAGGAGGTGGATGCGACCTCCTTCACACTGACAGGCCGCCCGGGAACAGGGTGTCATGTGACCTCCCGTGCGCAGGGAGGCCGTTTGTAAAGCTCTGCTAGCTTTCTAACTACATAAACACCAAGAGGCTGGCCGAGTCGGGGAAGTCCCCACACTTCCGGTTCGGTGACGTCACAGAAACACGTGACTTACATAAAAATAGAGAGAAAGAGACAAAATTTATTATAGAAACCAATGAGATATATTAATTATATTACAAGAGAAATCAGTAGAATTAATATCAAAATAACCTGGAATACCCCTTTAAGTATTGTATTGCCCCCCAAAAGTTATACAAATCACCAATATACACTTATTATGGGAAATGCACAAAGTGCTTTTTTCCCCTGCACGTACTACTGCATCAAGGCTTCACTTCCTGGATAAAATGGTGATGTCACGACCCGACTCCCAGAGCTGTGCAGGTTGTGGCTGCTGGAGAGGATGATGGCAGATGGATGCTCAGTGTCCCTCCTGTGCCCTGTGTCCCTCAGTGTCCCCCTGCCATCATCCTCTCCAGCAGCCACAGCCCACACAGCTCTGGAAGTCGGGGCGTGACATCACCAAGTTATCCAGAAAGTGACATCACCATGTTATCCAGGAAGTGACATCACCATGTTATCCAGGAAGTGAATCCTTGATGCAGTAGTACGCGCAGGGGAGAAAAGCACTTTATAAGCATTTCCCATAATAAGTGTATATTGGTGATTTGTATAACTTTTGGGGGGGCAATACAATACTTTAACATTTTCGCCAGACTTCTCCTTTAAGGGTTGCAGTAAAGGACTCCAGTGTTTCTAAAATCTCTATTCTGAATCTGTAAATCTAATGAAGATGGTGGAGAGGTGGATTTCCAATGTAAGGAGACTGGACCTGTATACAGTAAGTATAGCCGTTATAAAGCAGTCTTCAGGACAAGTATAGCTTTGGTATAAAGAATGATTAAAATTAACATAAATTGCAGACATACTTTATATCACATCCCCTGCTTTAGCACATGAATAGATGAGCATCGGGACAGAAAAGCCGCACCCTGGTTTCCATGCATGGCACTGGTCTATTACCAAGCACCGGCCCAGGGTGACGCAGTGGAGGCGGTTTGGCATTGATCCTAATGTAGTCGCGTCATAGAGGGGCAGGGGTTTTTCTCCCATTGGGGGCAGGCCAGCCCGACTCCAGTGCTTCAGCTTGGGCCAGTGCTCGGTCATAAACCAGAGCTGCGCGTGGGAACCGGGCCGCGGTTCAAAAAACACTGGCTTTCCTGTGCCTGCACAGCTTGACGCATGTGCAAAACTTAAAGTGAATGTACTGACTGTACATTTGCTTTAATGACCTATATGCTGAACGTGTCTGTAGACTTTAAATCAGCCAAAAGTGCAATAGGATCACACTAAAAAGGCAAACAACCAGTGACCAATGTATCTGCAGAAATCAGGAATATGCTTTCTGTGCAGTCGCCAAATGTACAATGTAAAAAAAGGAGTACCTGAAAGCCAAGAACATGATAAGAGTTAAATATTGTAACATAAAAAAATTCCAGGCAGGTTTTAGATGGGATGTTAAAGAGGTTATCCAGGATTAAAACAGCACCATTCCTGTCCCCAAGTTGTATGTGGCATCACAAAACTTCATTCCCTTCCACAAAGCTGTAAAAACCCAAACGGAGGACAAGAGCGATGCGGTTTCTAGGAGGAAAGAAGCCAAGTTTTTCTAAGCCCTTGCATGCCTTGGTTACATGGATGGCAGGATATTCCATACTGCATTACTTTGGAGCACTCTATTGCTGCTCTGTGCTCAGCAACAAAAAGCTAAATGCCATGTTCCCAAACACATGCCGGCCATAAGTAGAAGCTTCCAGACCCCTTTTGTTGGCAGAGAGTAGTCATGTCACTAAAGCCCTTGCCTATGGAGGTATGGATTTATGGGCGGGGGTATAACCCATCACAATACATTTTAGTGGTATATTGCAGTCAACCACCAGTGTATTGTCCTAGCCCCTCTGCAGAAGTGAACCCCAGCACAACTGTAATGTGCATTGCACATATTGTCAATTTGAGCTTAAAAATTAAAGCCCTTTCATTAGATTTTGCAGGCAGGTAACAGGAGATATCCTTTGTATATCTAGTGCACCATGGTTGACATACCACAAACACTAAAACATGGACAAATCCTAAAGTAAACCAATCAGATGATCAAGAATTAAGATGATCATAATGGTACACTGTTCATAAAACGTATGCCGGACGAGTGCACTAAGGAATCTTAAAAGGAATATATCACCTAGATTTTATGGATTAGAGCCAGATAACTAAAGCTTCCTAATCGGTTTTTATTTTCTGCATTTTTTTAGTATGTTGTTATGGGGACAGCCATCTTGCCTGGGTCATCGTTAACAATGAGTATCTAGAGATCCTATTCCCTGTACAGTTCACTTTGTTAAACAAAAAAACTCCTAGGATCGTGCTAACCTCTGAGCTATTTCGCACCCTATACTCAAGCCCTTGCACACTCATGTTACATGTACCTCAAAAGCATCTCCAAAATCTACCCTTTTATTACTGCTGAGGCAGCTAAAGTTCTTACCATTCTGGATTCATGCACATCTGGATTACAGTAACTGTACAATTCATCTTCTATAAACTCATCCCTCTCCAGTCCACCCTAAAGGGAGTATCCATGATCATATTCTCTTCTACACCAATGCCTCCCCTGTGCCAGTCATCACCCTGTTTGCCCTTTCACTAAACAATTTACACTCCGCGCTCATCTCTTCCATCCTATGTTCTGCCAATGATACACAACGCCCTCCATAATCCAAACTGCTCACGTCCATCTCAAAGACTTTGCTTGTGCTGTTCGAGTTCTTGGAAATGCCATACCCCAGACAGGTTATCACAGGTAATGCTTTGTTCTTCTTATGGTGCAAAACATTACCTCCATGGGTCTTTATTAAAACCTTTGCTTACTTTTGCTTTTACTGTCTCTGCATTTCCTGTGTGATCTCTTTTCTCTCTACAGTCCACAGCTTTTTTCATTCTCCTATGCAGACTGCTATGTATCTGCTCTCCTTTCTTTATCCAGCCTGTATGAGTGTCCTCCAAGGTTTCTCTCATCCTTGTTCACTTTTAGAGCTTGTGTGTAACTCTTTCCCTTCTTTCTTTAAGGGTGCCTTCACACACACCGCTGCTGTGTTCAGTTATTTAGATCTAATTTGCTGCGGATTCGGTGTGTGTGAAGGCACCCTAACATTAACAGAAGGGCAAAGGTGCCTATAGTCTTTAAATATGGCAGTACATTAAAGTGACGGACTAGGTTTCTAGGGGGTTGCACAAGACTCAAAATAAAAGAAAACTGGCACCATACCTCTATTCCACTGGGAGGCACCCCTTGGCAACAGGGATATCTGGCTATTCCCGGGTTTTGAGACTTGTTACAGAGGCTCCATGGACCCCATTTTTGCATATTCAGATTTTATGGGGGGCAAATCAATGGAAACTCTTAAAATGAGTACTGCATTGGATTTTTTCACTGTTCTCCGAGTTCAGTGATTGTTGTGTATTATTGACCATACCTCTATTCCCCTAACTATAGTTTTATTTTTGTATCTTACAGCTCCACTTGTTCATATTGCTAAAACACAAATTCATTCATAAACCGACATCTGTTAGCAATGGTTATGTCCAATATTGCATTTATAGAGTTCACAAGCTTGCCTTGAAAAGTACCTCAGACTGCACTGTCATAGTGCAGTGTGGAGACGCATCTCACGCTGGGAAATCAGCAACAATGATGCACCAAGCGAGTTCTGTGCAGAAGCCCTATTCTAACTGACATGGCTCATGCACAGAACTCATTGGGGAGTGCAGTTGCCTTGGCAGCTCAATTCCCCAGCATGAGCTGCCTCTATCCACGGCAAACTGAACAAATTATAAATCCGGGACGGAGAACCTTTGGCCTTCCAGCTGTTGCAAAACTACAATTCCTATTATACCTGTACAGCCAGAGCTTTACCTGTGATACTGTTCACTCTGAACAGTGCAGTTTCAGAATATTCTTAGTTATAACCAGGACGGTCCATGAACGTGACTGATAGATATCTCCCTACATGCAAACAACTAGTGACAGGTTCTTTTTGAATAGCTTAAACCAAGGACCACCATTTGGGACTGATCTAAGCTTGCACAGATTTATCTTGCCCTAGGTGCAGTTTATTGGAGTTGCACAAAGTGACAAAATCACATGACTTACTTACCTTATGTAAACAGGTGTCCACTACAGAATTGCACACTTTCTCAAGATCATCTGTTAGCTGAAGCCTATACTTGACAAAATCACAAAGCTCTTCGTTGCTCATGACATCCCAAATGCCGTCACAAGCTAGTATAATAAATTCGTCATCTTCCGCCCGTACAATCTCATACACCTCAGGCTCGGGAGACACAAGCTGCTCAGTTGGGCCTTTGCCATCGACACACTTGTAGTCATAGTCCCCGAGGGCGCGAGAGACCGCTAATGACCCATTGACGCGCTGGATCATAACGCTTCCGCCAGCATTTTGAATCCTCTCCTTCTCCCTTGGATTGCAAGGTTTGTGATCCTGTGTGGAAAAGCAAACTTGTCCACTCCTATACAATACAGACCTAGAATCCCCACAGTTGATGAAATACACGTGGTTCGGTGAAATAAGGACCGCCACAGCAGTAGAGCCGCTTCTGTCCATGCCGTTCCTCAAATCTGCAAAGTTGCGCATATACTCATCAATTTTTAAAAATCCAGTTCGAATGCCAGTTTTAACATTTTCTACAGAAGGTTCCACGTTGGATCCTGACATTTCAGCTGCCCTGAAGTCATCATTATCTGTTATATGCTCTAACAAGTGCGACGAGCAGTAATTCGCAACGCGAGATCCGGCATGGCCGTCATAAACAGCGAAGAAGGACCAGTCTTCCAGGCCGTGAGGGATGCCCACCACAGCTGTGTGAGCATCTTCCATTTCAACGCGCCAGCCCTGCATGCTGCTGAGTCCGTATCGCAAACCATTTCCAGCTCCGTGAGCGTTGTGTTTCTCAGTTTTAGGTTTGTCCAAAAATGCCCCCATGATCAGTAATTATCCTGCGGGGAAAAGATGGAGAAAAAGGTCAAACAAGATAACAATTTTGACGTGTTAGAAAACTGATCCTAAATCTGTTACAACTGTCCACCCCATTCCCCACCCCTTTGGGTACCTTTACACAACAGAATTTCCACTGAGACTTCAAGTGGATGGCCTTAGCTTAAAGTCCCGCCCATTACATAGACTCAATGATATTTGCTGGCGAGTTCCACTGGCAAATATCATTGAGTCCATGGAATGGGCGGAACTACAAGGGGAGGCCGCATGGCGCAATCCACTTGAAGTCTCAGTGGAAATTCTGTACTGTGCACGTACCCTAAATGAGCAAAAACCTTGTGCACCTACTTACTGCACAGAGGGTGCACTGGGTAACTCAACTGGCTGAAGGGACCATGGCACCCCAGCAAACGCTGCATCCTCTTCACTAAGCCACAGTGCCATACATTTTGTAGTGGCTGTGCCTGGTACTACACAAAGCTCAGACACATTCATCCAGCCACAGTCATTACGAAGTGTATGAAGCAGTTTCAGGTGGGCAGAAAAAAAACAAAAAAAAAACCGCTACAGTGCTCAGCTGATTGATGGGGTGCTGCAACCTTACTGATCTGACATTAGCCTATGCTATGGATAGACCATAAATTTAGTTCTAGAAAGCCCTCATTCTTAATGAACAAGAGTAGATGGAAAAACAAAGTCTACACAATCTCTTTAAGCGCCTTTGTGCAACTAATCTGGAAATATTCAGAGGCTTGTTAAAAGTTTTCAACAAGAAAACAGGTTCTCCTCTGTTATTCTGGTGTAAAAGTTAAATCCTACTTCTACTATGGTGGGAAGTGAAAAGTGCTCATACTAAACATAATGCAGAATGCCTTGCTATATAACCAGCACCACGGAGAGGACCGGGCTGTTTGTAGTATAGACTGCATTCCTTACCATAAGAAGCAACACTGTCACCACATGATATTAACAAGTGAATGTCTGTTTGCATAGTACTCCGCTCCTCAAATAAGATGAGTGCACTTTGCGGCTGAAGCTTAGCAGCATTACTAGACCATAACCTGTGATACAATTGAGCCTCCAAGTTTAGTCTACGAGTTAAGATAAATCTCACTAAAGACATTTTACTGTAGGAGATAGGCTGGTCCTCCATTGTGTTGGCCTTAGGATTTCTAAGGTTTGAAAGACTGAAGTTCCCACAACTTACAGGGAACTCACTATGGCCGTGTATGCTTATTTCCTATAACTAAGACAAGGAAACACTACTGAAAGTAGTCCGGCATGTAAGTGGCCATATACATAAAATGTTCCTGTATAGGGAATAGGCTAGTGTCATAGAAACCCATTACCTCCTCCCACCCAAGTCTAAAGTTATAAGGAGACTTTGTGATCCTTGTGTCTCATGACCGATGACACAGTGAGACACTGCATCTCATGATATGGTCGGTGCATTATGATATCTATGCAACATGACATGGCTAAATCTACTAGTCGCTCACCACTTTTCCCACAATGACCTCAAAGCAAGCTGTGTGCGACTGCTACCTGCGAGTGACTTCACGGTGATCTGGTAATTTTATAAAGAGCCAATGGACTTTGTCATTGTTCTAAAGAGAAATAATACAGTGTAAAACATGGGGGCTCAATAAGCAATTATGGCTCTATAATGGTGTACCACTACTTTGCATGAGCTATGAGTTGAGATTGGGCTAGGATCACATCTACATGGAGGCAGACTCAGCTTGACACTCAAAACGGAGCTGGGCAGGTTCGCTACACACCAGGCACCAACAGATTTTAATGGAGTCCAATTGGTTTACAGTTTGTTCCAGAATTTTGGCTGCATGGAAAATAAATATTAAAAAAACCATAGTCCTTGGTATATCATTTCATCTGGTTACACGAACACATTCTGCGACAAAGGCCCGAACTGAGCCTTGGATACAGATGTGAAAGTCATATAGAGTAGATCATTGGACACTAAAAGCCACACTTTTCCTTTCTCTAGAGGGTCATGAGGTCCCGTTTAACAGGATCAAACACAGCACCAGACTATGTGATCATCCACTGACAGCGGTAAAACGAGAAGGTACCAGAAAGGAGAGAAGCTTCAGAAGAGAGGTAGATAGTATCTACTGCCGGCTTCTGACATGGTTTCTTCTCTGCACTAAGAAACGTCTATGCCCAAATGATACACATCTAGAATCTAAGAACGTATTTCAATAACATTTAAAGAGGACCAATCACCTAAAAATCACTATCCCTATAATAAAAGATTCTCTGTCCCTAAGTCTATTCCTGAAGATACAGACTGCCTGTGCAGTCTGTATGTTATGTTTTTACCTAATCCAGGATAGCGGAGAAGTAAGGCCGGGGGCGGCCATCTTGATGACGTCACAGTGGTGCGTTCCAACGCTGGAACGCAAGGGACGTAATCAAGATGGCGCTCGGCTTTACTGCACCGCTACAGAGGAGTAGGTAAAGTATAAGATACAGACTGCAAAGGCAGTCTGTATCTTCATGAAGTTTATTTCTGAAGATACAGACTGCACAGGCAGTCTGTATCTTATACTTTACCCACTCCTCTGTAGCGGTGCAGTAAAGTCGGGCGCCATCTTGATTACGTCCCTTGCGTTCCAGCACTGGAACGCACCACTGACGTCATCAAGATGGCCGCCCCCGGCCTTACTGCTCCGCTCCGCAGCTATAGGTAAAAGGATGAGATACAGACTGCACAGGCAGTCTGTATCTTCAGGAATACACTTATAGGCCCAGTTAGAATATTCATACACAGCGATCTCGCGCTGTATAGCGCGGGATCACTGTGTACTTACAGAGCGGTGGCAAAGGCTCATGGGAGCCCTTCCTGCCGCTCGGCATGCCGGGAGCTTCCTGTCGCGCGCCGGCTCTTTTGAAAAGAGCCGGCGCGAGACAGGAAAAGAAAATCGGTATATTGTGAAAACGCGGCCCTAAAAGTAATGAATTCAAATTACAAATATTAATAAAATTACAATTTTAATCTAATTATCGAAAAAAAATGTTTTAATTTCCGCCCATGATTGGTTCTCTTTAAATATTTTAAAAATGAAAGCATTATAAAAGGTAGCTGTTCCCTATCTGTTTGAGAAAGGCTGAAACACGTCACTGTTGGGTGTATTACTATGTTTACGTGCCAATAAACTAACATCACTTTGTTTCTAAGGAGCAGCACCAGACTGATTTCTGTTCTGAAGTGGCTGTAAAGAGATGTTAAGTTAGATAGGAGGAGAGATCCTAGGTTGTTTATTTAATATCTTTTTTATATATTTAATCAGTATCAAATACAAATGGGGGGGGGGGGGGGGGGAACACCCTCCATGTGGAGCTGCTGTCTCACCAATTTGGGAACTTTTCTCCCTTCCAAAGTATGGGCCGACCTAGAGAGGGTGGGGCCTAGACCTTTAGGCTAGCCTGTTTCAATGACCGTTGAGGGACGGGGCCTATACGTCAATACAGTCAAGGGGGCAGGGCCAATCTTGGCATTGTGGGCGGGGCTAAGTGGCGATATGCCCGTGACAGCCCACCCAGATAGCACAATCCACAGATGATAAAAGATCACTTTTTACTGGAACAAGCACCACAACATATGATATAAAATAAAGTATGAAAAATGCTAAATTTACCCTTTACACCTGTGTAGAGAAGTCATAATGCATAAAGAAAAAATCCGGCACATTTTTTTTATTTAAGGATTGTATGTCCCTTGAAAAGTTAAATCACAAATATACAATTACGAGAAATGCTTATAAAGTGCTTTTTTCCGTGCACTTACTACTGCATCAAGGCCTCACTTCCTGGATAAAATGGTGATGTCACTTCCTGGATAAAATGGTGATGTCACGACCCAACTCCCAGAGCTGTGCGGGCTGTGGCTGCTGGAGAGGATGATGGCAGGGGGATGCTCAGTGTCCCTCCAGTGCCCTGTGTCCCTTAGTGTCCCCCTGTCATCATCCTATTCAGAAGCCAAAGCCTGCACAGCTCTGGAAGTCGGGGTGTGACATCACCATTTTATCCAGGAAGTGAAGCCTTGATGCAGTAGTAAGTGCAGGGAAAAAAGAACTTACAGTACATTTCCTGTAATAAGTGTATATTTGTGATTTGTATAACTTTTTTTTTTTGGGGGGGGGGGGGGGGGGGGGGGCGCAATACAATACTGTAATAAAATTTTTTGCCAGAAATCTCTAACTAAAAGCAGCACATTTGTTCTCCTGTACATGTATGTGGTACACACCTGATTTTACCTTCTTTGCTCTGTGACCCAATCACTTTCAACCAACTTTCAGCCAGTAGCTCCAACCCAACCTCCATTAGATTTGACGATTGCATTTTTTTCTGAAAAGCATTTTGTTTAAAGTTGGTAAAGAGATTGTGCCATCAGCCAAGTAAGACATATGGAAATGTCCGGCTCCCATCTCCCTTCCACTAGCCTAAGCATTGAACCGGTTGCCAGTGCTAGACCTAGTACAGTGCCTCTCAATTCCAGTGCTCATGGCCCACCAACAGGTCACGTTTCGAAGATCTCCAATACAAAGAACACCTGTGATAATACCTGATGCAGAGACTATAGTTTTATTAACATGCTCTGCTGATGGGCCAAGAGTTCTGGAATTGAGAAGCACTGACCTAGAGAAGCCAGCATGATAACATCATATAACATGGCTGCCCACGCACTCTTATGAGGTTGTGCACAGCCAGTTTTAGCTGCAGCAATCACCAGCAATATCAGTAAGCCATAGAGATAGAGGTGGCTATACACAGTTCTCTACCAACTTGCAAACACACCTGTTCTGGACAGTGAAACATTTGTGTGTTCCCTATAGGGAAGGGTAAGCTACAGCCAGACCGCTATGGTGGCAGAATATACCTTCGCAGAATAGGTTCAGACAAAAAAAAAAAATCCAACACACCCAATCCTTCTCTCCACAAAGGCTCCACACACCTTAGGGGATTTTTAAAACAGGTCGATTATTGGCTAGAAATGTTCCTGTGGCCGATAATCGTCCCATGTGAAACTGACAACGATGAGCTGAGGAGCGGGAAAAGGCCTTACCCTTGGCTAATCGCACCTTTTGTGCAGTTTTAAAATTTTGCATTATCAGCCACACAGCTTCCTGTGTAAACAGATGTGCAGGTTATAGCATATCCGTGCTGTCAGTTTCTAGATCACACAAGCCGTGCAAACATACCATCAACTCTGCTGTGTGAGCTGGCACTGCCAGCTCCCGTCCGGCTCTGTAGCTACCACGGTCTTCCTGCCTCCGCCACACCTCCTCCGGATGTCACAGTGGTAGCCACAGAGCAGGACGGGAGCTGGCAGTGCCAGATCACACAGCAGCGCTGATGGTATGTTTGCACGGCTTGTGTGATCTGGAAACTGACAGCACAGATACACATATAAAATATATCTGCGCTGTCAGTTTCAACAGCTGCACAAATGGTAGAAGGATCATTCATGCTGCCTGGACGGTCGAATAATTGTACCATGTAAGGGTCCATTTACACAGAAAGATTATCTGACAGATTATCTGCCAAAGATTTGAAGCCTCTTTTCAAATCCATTCCTGGCTTTGGCAGACAATCTGTCAGATAATCTTTCTATGTAAATGGACCCTAAAGGCACTGCAAACAAATCACTAATTGGGGCTCGTTTGCATCCTATGGTCCCATGTCTTGCTGAGTAAAAGGACCTTTAGGAAGTAGGCCAATCCTGCCATCACTGGTGGGTTTGGCAGATTTTAGTGTAAGATGTACAGGCGCCCTAAATATCATTTAACAAATGAATTCTTTATTGTACTAATAACTGACTGAATGCATTACACATTACTCCCTATACAAAAGGAACAATGCAATCTTAAACACTTTATAGTTCTACTAATATCCCATTAATGTCATTAGGACTCCCTTAAGCCCCACCGATCGGCCATGACACTCCCTCACTATTTATCAGTCCACAAAATGCCACAAAAAGGCGGCACTACCCGGCATGGAGGCTACAAAACAATGGACGTGGCAAAGATACAACTCGGCTGTAAGTAAAATGACTGCAATGTGTATTAATACAGATCTATTCCTTCTACATGTGTAAGTAAAATAGAGACGCTCAGGTTGCTATTCTTTACTCTTACAGCTGGACTGGCTCCTGTGCACTGTGTTTGGGGACTCATGCCTTTGTTACAGAGAATTTCTTATTACTCATGCACATGAAAAACTAAGAAACTAAGTGTTATTTCTAATAACACAACGGGGCAGGTCTCATCTTGACGTACTAAAAAGACAATTTTAGAAAGGCACGAAATACTAAAATTAGTCTAGAGCCATCTATCATCTTTAATGGCATTTGTGCTCAGTGAATTTACAGAACATAGAATCAAAAATAAATGTTCCTACTGTGCACAGCCTGCGCCTACCAGGGGGGTATTCCCACTGAACTATTTTATGGGATATATAAAAGATACGTCAGAAAGGTGTGACCACGGATCAACTGCAACCCACCACCGAAAGAGAGACTGAAGGGGCTCAAGGACTTAGACATGCTTTTCCATATACCCTGCATTAAAACGAATAGTAGTTACACAAACATCTCATTCCTCTTTATACTGTATTAACACAGCGATTCCTGGTTGCGTGACCCCTTCCCATATACAGGTAAACGGGGGTCGTGCCGCGACACACAGGCGGCTGCAGCCCCACAGTAGCATAAAATCCATAACCATGTGGCCCCTGCGCCCTATTAAAGCGACTCTGTACCCACAATCTGACCCCCCCCCCCCCCAACCACTTGTACCTTCGGATAGCTGCTTTTAATCTAAAATCTGTCCTGCTGTCCGTTTGGCAGGTGAAGCAGTTATTGTCTTAAAAACTACTTTTAAACCTATAGCTCCATGCCCTACGGCGTGGCTTAGAATCAGTGCCCTAACTTTGCACCACGTCTCCGTCCCTCCTCCCCACCCTCTTCATCATTAGGAATGCCACTGCATTTTTTATGCTGTATGCTTTTTCTGCAGATTTTACAGTAATACTGTCACCCCTCTTACTCTATGTGGGGTTCTCTGCACCATCCACAAGCATAGTTGCTGCACATTTGATATATACCTGTATAAAACCTGTCAGTCTCCTTTATGCTCTAAAATCGCTTCATTTCATCAGTGGATAGTGTCAGATAGGCGGGGCTCCATGGCAGATGAGCAATCTCCCTGCCTAGGTGACACTGTCCACCAACGAAATGAAGCGAGTGTAACAGCATCACTTTAAAGGGGTTAACCAGCGCTACAAAAACATGGCCACTTTCCCCCCTACTGTTGTCTCCAGTTCAGGTGCGGTTTGCAATAGAACAGAGTTTCAAAACCCCGCCCAAACTGAAAACAGCAGTAGGGGGAAAGTGGCCATGTTTTTGTAGCGCCGGATAACCCCTTTAAGTGCCAGACAAAAGAATGACATCCTAGCTGTACACCTTCTGAAGAAAAAAATATGCAGCTTTGAATACGTGCATGTGTGACTGTATAAAAGGTGTTTGTGAGGCTTTTTTTCCCCGCACACTGATGCCCTCCCCTCAGGATAGGGTACAGATCAATGATTGTTGGCCTATTGATTAGCTGTGGCACCCCTAGTTCACAGTAAATAATGTGTCCAATCTAGTTTAAAGGATTTCGCACACTTTATGATATCAAAACAGTATCTATAGAAGTCTACAGGGCCACACTGTATGCCTAAATGCCTTTAAGATTTCATATGAACTCAAGTAGGTAAAAAAAAAAAATATATATATATGGCATGTTCCATAAGACACTAAATTACATAAATATTCTACCATAACACGGCACTGTATGAAGGCACAAAAGAAAAGAGTCTGCAGGGACATTTCTCCACAGTAGGCCTAACTGGCTCTAAATCCATTTACTTATCCCTAACAGTAAGTTTTCTTTAGTTAATAGTGATTCTGACCTTAAAGGGAGGTCAACATTATTCTAAGACTCTGTTTGCACCACAATATCCCCCCAAACAGAAACTAGGACATTCTTTTGGCCTCCATCAGGTCAAAGGGGACCTTACTGGTGTGTGCCGATTGTGTATACTTCGTGTAATGTGAGTGAAGCCTAATGACAGAGCCGTTTTTAAGGGGTGTTATCCCATAATGACCACCGACACCTATTTACAGGACTGGCAGGGATGCAACCTGGGACCCTCACCAATTACTGGACTTGGGCCAAGAGGCCCTGTTTGAATGAAGTGGAGGCTTAAAGTGACTCTGTACCCACAATCTGCCCCCTTCTCCAAATCACTTGTACCTTCAGATAGCTGCTGGATGGTTAAAGCGACTGTCTACCTACAATCTGCCTCCCCAAACCACTAGTACCATCAGATAGCTGCTTTTAATCCAAGATCTGTCCTGGGTCCGTTTAGCAGGTGATGCAGTTATTGTCCTAAAAGAGAAAAAAAAAATAAAAAAATAACTTTTAAACTTGCAGCCCTGTGTGAAATAGGCATGGCCTAGAGTGTGTATATCCTAGGATTGCACCAGTCTTCCGTCCCTCCTCATCACTAGGAATGCCCCAGGGCAGGATTATTCCTATTCATCACCTGTCTGAATAGTGCACAGGTGCCTTAACGATCCAGCTCATGTGCAGTATTCACACAGGTGATGAATGGGAGAAATTGTTCTAGGGGCATTTACAATGAAGAGGGCGGGGAGGAGGGATGGAGAGGCAGTGCAACCCTAGGGCACACACACTCTAGGCCACGCCAATTTGACACAGGGCTGCAAGTTTAAAAGTATTTTAGGACAATAACAGCATCACCTGCCGAACGGACCCCAGGACAGATCTTGGATTAAAAGCAGCTATCCGAATGTACAAGCAGTTTGGGGGGCAGATTGTGGGTACAGAGTGGCTTAAAAGTGACACTGTGACCCCTTTTTTGCATTCTGACTTCTCTACACAGGTGTAATGGGTAAATTTAGCGTTTTTCATACCTTATTTTATATCATACGTCATGGTGCTTGTTGAAGTAAAAAGTGATCTTTTATCAACTGCAGATTGTGTTTAAGTGGGCAGGGCTTCGCGGCAAGGGATGTCACGGGGAGGGGCCAACGGTGGCGCTAATACCGGGAAGTCCCGCCCACTTAACACAATCTGCAGTTGATAAAAGATCACTTTTTACTTAAACAAGCACCATGACGTATGATATAAAATAAGGTATAAAAACTGCTAAATTTACCCATTACACCTGTGTAGAGAAGTCAGAATGCAAAAAGGGGGTGACAGTGTCACTTTAAGGCACCTGTGCACTGATGACTGAAAGAAAACCTGCATGGGGTGTTCCTTATGATGAGGAGGGTGAGGAGGAAGGATGAAGACGCGTGCAATCCTAGGGCACAGACACTATTGGCCACGCCAATTTCACACAGGGCTGCAAGTTTAAAAGTTGTTTTTTTAGGACACCTGCCGAACGGACCCCAGGACAGATCTTGGATTAAAAGCAGCTTCCGAAGGTGCAAATGGTTTTGGGAGGGGGGGGGCAGATTGTGGGTACAGAGTCGCTTTAATACATGCACTGCAGCTTTATTTAAAACCTATGGGACTGTGAGCTAGCTCAGCCATCTCTGACAGCCCCATAGACTTTGAATAAACTATGGACTGGTGTTAAAATGTAATTCTGAAATAAAGGGGTACCCCCCAAAAATGTTTAAATTAAAGGAGAAGTCTGTCAAAAATTTTTATTGAAGTATTGTATTGCCCCTAAAAGTCATACAAATCACCAATATACACTTATTAATGGAAATGCTTATAAAGTGTTTTTTTCCCTGCACTTACTACTGCATCAAGGCTTCACTTCCTGGATAAGATGGCGGGCTGTGGCTGCTGGAGAGGATGATGGCAGAGGGATGCTTAGTGTCCCTCCAGTGCCCCGTGTCCCTCAGTGTCCCCTGCCATCATCCTCTCCAGTAGCTACAGCCACACAGCTCCGGCAGTCGGGTCGTGACATCACCATGATATCCAGGAAGTGAAATAACCATGGTATCCAAAAGATGTGTAAACTACTTCTATTTAAAAAATCTCAAGCCTTCCAGTGCTTATCAGCTGCTGTCGATCCTGCAGAAAGTGGTATACAGTCTGACACAGTGCTCTCTGCTACCACCTCTGTCCATGTCAGGAACTGTCCAGAGCAGAGGTGGCAGCAGAGTGTGTTCAGACTATGGAATCCACAGGATGTTCTCAAAGCGTATTCCGTAGCCTGAATGCTCCCTCAGACTGGAAAGAATACACCACTTCCTGCAGGACATTCGGCCGCTGATAAGTATTGGAAGACGTGACATTTTAAACTGAAGTAAATACAAGTCTGTAAAACTTCCTGACAGTAGTTGATTTAAAGTTTTGATTTTTTTTTGGAGAACACCTTTAATGATCTGTCAAACATGTCCCACAAATAATATGGGAATAAAACCTAAAAGCTAACTAAACTTCCTACCCCCTGCATAGACACATGGCCTGCAAGTTTTGATGGTTTGTTCAAGTCTCTACCATATATTAAGAGAAAACGATATGTCTGATGCAACCAGAGTGAAGTATGTGCGTGTCCATGTAATGCATTGTTTCCTAGGAGGGAATCCATACAGCTGTTCCACAGTATGCAAGCTAGTGCAAACATGTCCATGGAGCAATCACAAATGCCACTGTCAACACTTTACACATGGGAACTGACATCCTGCAATACACTAATATATATATATATATATACATACATATACACACACACACATATATATACATACATACACACACACACATATATATATATATATATACACATACATACATACATACACACACACACACACACACACACACACACACACGTATGACCTACACTGGGCAATAATCTCATAATAATGTATATGCACCAGTCACTGCTGGAGGTACTATAGGGATGGCTGACAGTCAAATGCTCTAAAAGGTAACTATTTCATATGAAAATTGAGTGTTAATATCACATTTAGTCATTTATGACTATAGCCAAGGTCCCTGGTATTCAGGAAAAATAACTATGCAGCAATATAAGAATCCGTGTCATAATTTCCCTCTTGTAACGCAAATCTACCCACGCCAGGTTTTTTTGCAATAACCTTATGTAACAGGTTGTTTATGTCCAAATCCAACCCTCCAGTGACAGCTGACCATTCCATAGCAGGACATGCAAGACTACTTCTGTCATATAGTACCCAAAGATTTAAGCATGCTCAGCTGGCCACAGACGTGACTTACGATGGATTCCATGCTGATGGATGGAAGGCAGCCCCCACACTATCTGTCATGTGGGGGAAAAGTTGGATTTTAACCAGCACCAAGAATATAGTTATCATCTACAAACACCCCTAACCCAGATAAAGAGCACCCAAAAGGTGTTAAGTAACTTGTGAGATAACATTCCAGTCAGGATACCCAAACAAGTATATTGTGCTAGCTATTTCTAGCTCTCAAGACGGCCATACAGGTTAGATGACTCTTATAGGCCATATTCCACCAACAGATCTGACGACAGATTATCTGCCAAAGATTTGAAGCCAAACCCAGGAACAGACTATAAAGAGAGATCAGGTAAAGGCTGGAATAAAGGAAAGACTGGATTTCTACTCTTTTCAAATCCACTCCTGGGTTTAGCTTCAAATCTTTGGCAGATAATCTGTCGTCAGATCTGTTGGTGGAATAGGGCCTTAAGGCCCTATTACACACAGATTAATCTGACATTTTATTGAAGCCAAAGCCAGAAAGACTATAAACTAAGAATAGGTCATAAGGGAAAGACTGAGATTTCTCCTCTTTTCAAATCCATTTCTGGCTTTGAGTTCAATAATCTGTCAGATAACCTTTGTGTAATAGGGACACTAGGGCTCTTTAAGACTCCGTTGACACAGAAAAAAACTGGCGGAATCCCGCCAGCCTACCAGTCATGGATATGTCCATTCTTCAGCACGGAGAGAGGAGCCGCGTCAGCCTTCCATAGGCTGTCATCATGACAGGGAGGCTGAGGGGATTCCGCGGTGGAGTTTTGCTCCGTGTCAACGTAGCCTTAGAAGGACCAAGGCATTCAGTAAATATTTTCTTTAAAATCAACTTGTGTCAGCAAGTTTGTAAGGGACTTCTATATAAAAGGAGAAGTCGGCCCTGGCTAAAACCTGAATGGCAGCAGGGGACAACATAACCAATCCTTACTTACCTCTCCCCATGCCTGTGATCCACCGCGTGACCAGGACCCCCGTCGGAAGGCATCCCCCCCCCCCCCCGACCTGTGATGACATAATGACTCAGGGAAAAATGCCCATCCCAGCTGATTGACTGGCCGCTCAGTGATTGGAGTGTCGTTGCGCCCCAATGACTGACTAGCTGAGCGCCCACCAGTCCATCAACAGGGTTGGGACGTTTGTCGCTGGTGAAGAGCCCGGTGGGGGTCCCAGAGCGGCGATCCAGCGATGGAGGCGCGATTTGTGAAAAAAAAAATAAATAAAAAATAAAAAAAAATTACATGTTCCTACTTCTTTAAAAGTCTTAAGTCTTCCAGTCCTTATTAGCTGCTGTATGTCTTGCAGGAAGTGGTGTATTCTTTCCAATCATGGTAAAACAATAACCGATCTCAGGGACACCAGCTAAAGACGAAATTGTAGGCTGCTAGTAAAAGCGCTCAACACAGTGAAAACATAGCTGCATCACCCCTGGGAAAACTAATATGCAAAAAAAAAAAAAAGTCTGTGAAGTCTCATTTAAGAGTCTCGAAACACTATCACTGTGTGTGACCCCCTCTATATCACTATGGCTGACCTCTATATTACAGGTATCTGGCATTGTTAGCAGTGTGTATGGTGAATATTTAGTTAGAAACATAGAAGATTGTCAGCAGGAAAAGATCACCTGCTCCTTCTAGTCTAGTTGTGAGTAGTTCAGGACATGGAGGCTGGAGACTGGCTGCATCCACTGCACACACAGGAGAAGCTGCTTTATATCTTTCCTCATTCCCTCATAAATCGCCCCAGGATCATGTAGGACATTAGGGAGAAGCTGCTGAGCCAGTGTGATTAATAACTCCCCTGGTATATGACCGGCCATTTATGAAGGAGCAGGAGTCGGTCCTGATAAAATTCAGGAGTCTGAGTCGGAACTGCGGCTTACCGACTCCACAGCCCTGCACCTCACCGGACAATCTGTCTGAACATCCAAAATACAAGCGGATATAGCACTTAAAAGAGGATGTACCACCAGGTACCAACGGATCAAACGGCGCCGTCACGAGGAAGCCGGTGCCCGTGAACGTCGCCGTTCTATGCACCGGAACCGGCCGGTGCTCAAGCACTGGAGGAAGGCCGGGCTGCCCCCAGTGGGAGGGAATTCCCTCCCCTGTATGACGCGGCTCCATTAGAATGAATGGAGCTGCGTCATACAGGGGAGGGAATTCCCTCACACTGGGGGCGGCTTGGCCTACCTCCGGGCCGAGGTTGAATAACGGACCGCGGCACCGGCTTCCCCGTGACGGCGCCGTTCGATCCGTCGGTTCAGATTAAAGAGGATGTATCTGGTGGTACATGCTCTTTAAGTGATTTGTTTTCCACACAGTAAATATATAAGGTAGTCACTTCCCTGCAGTTCAACCACCTGTCCCCTTCAGATCAATCCCCATAATCTGTGTTTTTAACCTGCTTACTCTATGCCACCAATCCTATAAGGTGAGCCAGTATCTGATTGGAATTATACATAGGCCAAGAGACAATTGTACAGTAAAGGAAGGGCAAAAGGTCATTTCCTTCACTATAAGGGTACGTGCACACTACTGAAACACGACAGAAAACCCATTGCAGATTCCACAGCTCGCACCCATTCGCGGACTCCGGTGGTCATGTGCATTTCCACTCGTGCCATAGACTCCATTCTATGCACAGACGGATTCCGACGTTCATTCTTTGGCTAAGTGCATACTGAGGAATAGGCGAGGAATTGAAGAGGAAACTGCTCTTAATTTCTTATTATGAACAGAACAACGTCCCATTGTGTTTAATTTGTCACACTGCAGAATTTCCAAGCAGAATTTTCTGCTGCAGACCCGCTCTCCGCCCAAAGAAGTGACATGTCAATTCTTTACGATTCTGCTAGAGGAACCCTATAAAAGTCAATGGGGGCTTAAATTACGCTTGAACTCCTCTTGTATTCCACTCTAAGGGTACGTTCACACCGAGTAAAATAGGCGGAATTCCACCTGTCTCAGAGAGTCATGGCATCTCTACAGAAGAGCGCCGCGTGGCTGCTTCATTACAGTGCAGCGCATATCTGTACTGTTCCCCCGCTCCCAGCATCTTATCACAAGTCCGTTACAGGTATTCTATGTCAGTGTTCCGTACGGAACACTGAATGTGTGAATGCGGTCTAAGGGTGGGTACACGCTATGGAATCCACATGGATAAGCTCTGTCGGATTCCATCACTTGTACCCGCTCACGGCAGCGAGCATATGCGTCCGTCGCATACACTTAATTCTATTGGCGGGTGGATTGCGCTGTCCGCAAAAATAATGTAATTTCTTTCGTCGGATTGCGGAATTCGCCCGCCTATAGAATGGTGTCTATGAAACAAGCGGAGATGCACGCCACCGTGAGCGGGTACAAGTGACGGAATCCAAAGGAATTTATCCGCATGGATTCCTTAGTATGAACCCACCCAAATTCTGCCAGAGCTGAATAGGCGAGGAATTTCAAGAAGAAACTTTCCTCTTCAAATCCTTGTTGAATACTCCCCTATTCCTCAGTGTGAACATACCCTTTAAACAGACGGAATCAGCCCGTGCATAATGAGTCTATGGCACGAGCGGAAATGTGTGCGGCTGCGAGCGGGTGCTGTTGAATGCGCTGCGGTTTTCCCATCAGGATTCTGTAGTGTGCACATACCCTAACTGAGACAGGGACTGTGTGATTCTTATCAGTAACTTTGATGGGAGTTTATGCCGTCCACCCCGAGAGGTAAATATCATGATAATGGAAGTTCTAGTTAAACCAATAAAAGATCCAGCACTCCATGATAATGTTCATAAACTTATTTTCTTGAAGATAAAACTCCATTGCAGAAAGGTAACAGGTACTGTGCATACGTTTGTGCACCATTTGGCTGTTGATGGGGGTAGCTGGTCTATATCTACCTGTGTGAGCAGTTCCTTTGTTACTGTAAGCAGCAAATAGATCCCCATGGACTTAAGAGAAACCCTGTTAAGGCATGTGTATGTACCGTAAATTTCCTAATCTATAATGATGGCCTATGTACAGCGCTGTAGAATGTGTCAGCGATATGCAAGCACAAGATAAGGTATTATTAATCACAGATTTGTCCAACTACAGCTTTTAACGGGTTATTCAATTTATCTAAACCTGGTAGAGCTATACTATACACCTTGCCTGGTGCAGAACCTGCGCTCTGTTCCCTCTAGTTATGCCGATGGATTGTCCTGTGTGGAAACGCCATCAGGCGAGGTGGAAGAGGGAAGGGAAGGATCAGCGCACGGACACTGGACAGAGCAAAGTATAGTATGGTATAAGATTAAGAGCTATAGCCGGCAGCTGTAATGTCTTTTAGTTAAAGCGAAAGTACCTGTTCGCTTAATGATTTTTTTTTTTCTTCTCTACACTACCAAGTGGGCGCTATCACAAAGACCCAGTGGCGCAGTCTTTTTCCAAAATGTCCCCCGGTTCCTGCCATCAGAAACATTTTCTACATGCGAATTGGTACATCCACTTCAAATCCTAGAGCCCCTTTAAACACGATTACATGTTCAGACCTGTATAACATGAGGAGCTTATTACATTTAGGGAGCCTATTAGGCCACAATTGAGATCAGAAAGTGTCCAAAACCACGGGGGAGATTTATCAAAAAAGTTGTAAAGTAAAACTGGCTCAGTTGCCCCTAGCAACCAATTAGATTCCACCTTTCATTCCTCACAGACTCTTTGGAAAATGAAAGGTTGAATCTGATTGGTTGCTAGGGGCAACTGAGCCAATTCTACTTTACACCAGTTTGATAAACCTCCCCCCATTTCTTCACCACTAGCTGAGCAACAGCGTGATCACCACAAAGCTATTGGTTAAGGAGGGTGTCTTTCAGATGCATTTAAGATGGCCTCAGTTTTGTTGATCCTTAGTTTACATCAGTAAAATTTGAAGGGCTATTCCACTCAAACATAACTTTTCATATGTTCCTACCCATGGTGAGGCTAACAATTCCTTCCAAATGTATCTATTCTGTCTCCTTCCCCCAGTTCTCAGCTGCTGCTTTCTGCTGAAGACACAAAAATCTGCGTAAGAGCTGTTCTCTCCATCCCTCCTCTTTTCTGAGGTGGCCAATGTAAACATATGAGGTCAGGTTGCTGATGAACTCTCTGTGATTAATCCTCCTAGCATTACAAAGAATCTACAAAGATGCAGATAGGGACTTGTTTACATCAGCCACCTTGGAAGGGGGGGGGAACAAGATAGAGAGAGAGGCTTACACAGTTTTTCGTATTGGCAGAAAGCAGCGGCTCAGAACGGGGGAGAAGGAGACAATACATAGTTAGGGCCTGTTGACACTGAGTAAAACAGGCAGAAATTCCAAGTGGAACCCCCCTCACGGCAAACTTTGCAAAAATCCTGCCTGCCCCAGTGTCACAATATAATGTGTTGCGCGCCTCCGCTCAAAGAATTGACATGTCAGCCAATCACTAGCCATGGCACTGTCCTGTTTCAGTTAGGGACTAGCTGAGCGGGCTGTCACTGGCAAACAAGTTTGCCTCAAAAGTGGAGGCGGCTGCAACCAGCAGGGAGCACCGAAGACCCTTTGGTACAACACTGGGGGAACAGCAAAGCACAAGATCTTCTGTCAATAAAGAGCAGCAGTATATTCAAAGTTGTCTATCGTCGAACATACCCATTAAAGCCGAAGCGTGAGTCTATTACACGGGAGCTTGTTCGGTTTGTAACTGCCTACATAATAGGCTTCACATCTGTGTAGGTGCCTTTATCTTAAGTCAGAAATACTGGAAAAAAACATCTTAAAATGTGTGATCGGCCAATTAATTAAAATTTAAAAGGGCGATATTGGCTTCTTCATGTAAAGGGCCCGAAGCCTGAGGTCACACCGGAGTTGGAGTTTCCTATGGAAGTCTATGTCACAGGTTTCCGCAGCATGTAGAGCTATTTTATCAGTTAAATGCTAAAGCAGCCAATTACACAGAATATCAGCCTATACGTCCCATGTAAAAAGGCTTAAACTTGCCCTAGAGGCTCTGCTGCGCATCTCCATCTTAGTTTCCATCTGAAGTACCAGATATACCTGCTTAAAAGATACGATCAGTCAATATTCGTGCATTTTCTCATTTGGTTGCCGATTGTAGGGGACTACTAAACAGGAAAATATTAGCCTCTTCCATGTAAAGCGCCCCAAGGCTGAATTCACACCTGCTTTGGAGGGTCTATTGACCTCTACCGTATATAAGGCCCTAAGGCTGTGTGCACACCTACAATGGAGACGCTGCTGACCTCTACCGTATATAAGGCCCCAAGGCTGGATGCACATTACATTGGTGACTCCGTTGACCTCTTTCATATATAGGACCCTAAGGGTGGGTTCACACTACGGAACCCAAGCGGAGATTTTGCGACAGATTCCATAGCTCGTAACTGTTCATGGCCGCGCACCTCTCCGCCCATGCCATAGACACCATTCAATGCACGGGTGGATTCAAAGAATTGACATGTCAGGCCGCCGATAGAATGGTGTCTATGGAGCCAGCAGAAAGGCGTGCGGCCGTGAACAAGTACAAGCTACGGAACCCGTCGGAAATTCTCCGCTCGGATTCCGTAGTGTGAACCCACCCTAAGGCTGGGTTCACACCTACATCAGTGACTCCGCTGACCTCTTCCGTATATAGGACCCTAAGGCTGGATTCACAACCCACATCAGTGACTCCACTGACCTCTTCAATATATATATGACCCTAAGGCTGGGTTCACATCTACATCAGTGATTCCGTCGACCTCTTCCGTATATAGGACCCTAAGGGGCCTTTTCCACAGAGCGATAATCGGCCCGATTCGGCAGATTATCGCTCCGTGGAATAGAGGGAACGATCATCCGATGATCGTGTCATCTGCTGATCGTTCATTTAGGTGCAAACCGACGATTTAAAAACAGCATACATTACCTGTCCAGGCTGCAGGGCTTCTCCTGTGCTCCTTCTCCCGTTCCCGCGCGCAGCAGCAGCTTCGGAGCGGCCTGTCAGAGCTGAAAGACCGCTCAGCCAATCACTGGCCAGGACCTCCACGGCCAGTGATAGACTGCTCAGCCAATCACTCCTGCCAATCAGGTCCTGGCCAGTGATTGTACCACCAGTGACTGTACCACCAGGCCCAGGCTGAAGCACTGGAGGCGGGCCGACCCACCCTTAGTGGGAGGAAACCCCAGCCCCTCTAATGATAGGGTTCCATTGATTCTAATGGAGTCACGTCATGGAGGGGCTGGTGTTTCTTCCCACTAAGGGTGGGTCGCCCGCCTCCAGTGCTTCAGCCTGGGCCTGGTGGTACAGTCACTTTAAGCTCCATTTACTTCAATGGAACTGAGTTTCAAAACCCCACCCAAAATGGAGACAAGAGAGGGGGAAAGTGGCCATGTTTTTGTAGCGCTGGATAACCCCTTTAAACAAGGGAAGCAAGGACATCGGTAACCATGTTCATGCAGCCCTTGTTAAACGATAATTGGGCCCTGTAATAGGCCCAGTAAACGAGCCCCGATCTAATAGATCGGCACTCGTTTATAGTTATCGGGCCCATGTAATAACACCTTAAGGCTGGGTTCACACCTACACCAGCGAGTCCGCTGACCTCTTCTATATGTCCCCAATGCAGGTACAATCCAAACCTGCACAGGTGAAAAAACGGAAAAAGCTGCAAAACCCAATTTGTGTCAGTGAAGACCCTTATGGAGTAACACACAGGTGTGAACACAGCCAAACCCGCACCAAAATATCATATAGGACATACTTTTTTAGCACGGTGGGGGGGTTACATTATAGCAGCATCCCAGCAGGCCCTGGATACAGGCCACAATATTTTTGGTGTCCCACTTATAGATCGCCAGCTGTTGCACAACTACAACTCCCAGCATGCCCTGACAGCCTTCGGCTGTCAGGGCACGCTGGGAGTTGTAGTTGTGCAACAGTCACAGATATGGGGCCACAGATGACTTAACACACAGATACATATTATTATTACATATAAATACTGATACATTGGAGTCTAAGCAGAGGGGTCACGTGAGCAGGATGGTTACATTATACATATAGATCACACACCGGGGTCACGTGGGCGGCCTGCGGCGAGCTTTGACAGCCGCTCCCGGCCTGAGGTGAGCGACCTCTCAGGAGGAGGAGGGGGGAGGGGAGCTGCGGGCACTTACCGAACAGCACAAGTTACAGTGGCCTCCTCCCTACACAGCGCGCACGTTGTCCGTCCCCGGGCCCGTCACACTAGGACGCCGTTTGACGCCACACTGAGGGAGGAAACCGCCGCGTTCATCTTGGGCCAAAAAAAAAAAAAAAATACCACACACACACACGAAGGTTAAAATGAACACGCTCCCTTATAGCAAAAGAAGAAACCCTGTCGCGAGAGTACGTTGTCTTCACAGCTTCATCGTGACTGACAAGCGTACACAGGGCCTCACATCTCACATGACGTTTTACCGGCCATTCAACGAGCACGACTCCCTCTCCTCCAACGACCGAGCGCAGCGGCGTGGGGGGATGGGGCGAGATAACGCCGTCTCGCCTCTGATTGGCTGACAGCCGAAATAAGCGCGCGCCTGATTGGCCCCACAGCCCGTCAGTCAAAAGCGACGTTACAGCTTATGGCTCTCCTGATTGGCTGTCGCTCGTGAAGTTTTTTTTTTCTCCCGTACCGCGCTTTCTTTCTTGTAGTCAGTCGGGGCTGAACGTAGCTTTTAGTATTTTACACGAAAAGTGACGTAAGCAGCTCGGGACTTGGAGCCGTAAAACTTCTAAAGAGAGCTGAAAGCAGGTTATTGCCGTTAAGGAGGTGACCAACCTTGTTTGTCGCCGAGTAAGGGGCGGTTTTCTAAGATTGAGTGCGGATTGGTTAAAGGGGTTTGATTGACGGTTAAATGGACCAATAGGAATCGGAGGTAGCCTCAAGCTTGAGTGAGAAGTAAGAAATGCAGAGTGAATGTTGTTTTCCTCAATGCGAAGCTCTGGAGGGGAAGGGGGGGCGAGGTGCCCGGATGTAACATGAGATCATCACTGGCCAATGAACAGCTGGGGTGACGTCATCGTCTTCACCAAAACATCGAGCCTTGTCTGTCAGGGAGGAGATGGGCGGGGACAAGACGGAAAGTGAAGTTCATGGCAAACCCTGACGACATGATGATGTGTGGGAATGTGTTATGGTGGGATATCACTGGGGTCTATAGATAGGCCTGCGACTACTGTGAGACAACAAACGTGGGGGATAAAACCAAGCTGGAAATTTATTTTAAAGGATCCAGGAAAACATGGCTGCTTGGTTTAAACTACAGCACCACCTCTCCTCAGGCTGTGTGTGGTAGTACAATTAAAGGGGTTATCCAGTGCAACAAAAACATGGCCACTTTCTTTCAGAGACAGCACCACTCTTGTCTCCAGCTTGGGGGGGGGGTTGCTGCTCAGTTTCATTGAAGTGAATGGAGCTTAAAGAGGACCTGTCACCCCCCGTGACAGGCTCCCGACCCCCTGTTAGATCCCCCTATACTCACGTGATCCCGCCGGGTCCCGCTTCCTGAGCCGGTCGGGTCCCGGAGATATCAGCGCCTGAAGCCCGGCGCGCCCGCTGAGAGATGAGTCCGATGCCCATAGAGAATGACGGAGCATTCGGACTCCCCATTCATTCTCTATGGGCATCTGACTCTGCTGTCAGCACGCGCGACGGGCTTCGGGCGCTGATATCTCCGTGACCCGACCGGCTCAGGAAGCGGGACCCGGCGGGATCACGTGAGTATAGGGGGATCTAACAGGGGGTCGGGAGCCTGTCACCCCGGCACAGGGGGTGACAGGTGTCCTTTAAAGGGGTTATCCAGCGCTACAAAAACATGGCCACTTTCCCCCTACTGTTGTTTCCAGTTCAGGTGCAATTTGCAATTAAGCTCCATTTACTTCAATGGAACTGAGTTTCAAAACCCCACCCAAACTGGAGACAACAGTAGGGGGAAAGTGGCCATGTTTTTGTAGCGCTGGATAACCCCTTTAATTGCAAACTGCACCTAAACTGGAGACATGAGTGGTGCTGTCTCTGAAAGGAAGTGGTCATGTTTTTGTAGCTCTGGATAACCCCTTCAAAGAGGTTGTTCTTGAAAAAAATCACTTTTACCCAGGGCTCCAGACTAAAAAATTTACCTAGGAGCCATTGGCTCCTAACCTGAAAAATTTAGGCGCCAAATAGAATATTTGGTCGCCAACATTTGAAACCATGTAAAATTAATGTTATGGTAAATGGGACTTACTGTGTGCAGAGGCCGCAGCAGCCTCCTCCTCCTCCTCCTCCTTTAGATTCTCTCTTTTCTTAGTTTGAAAACATTCAACATGGAAACTTGCAACTTGACAACCATATCCAGTCTGACAACCATATCCAGTCTGACAACCATATCCAGTCTGACAACCATATCCAGTCTGACTCAGTACTTCAGCTGCACTTGGCTAGCCTATTAATGAGGCTTACTCTTCTGAACTTGAACTTAAAGGGAACCTGTCGACCCCCGTGCCGGGGTGACAGGCTCCCAACCCCCCGTTAGAGCCCCCTATACTCACCTCATTGCGCCGGGTCCCGCTTCTGAAGATGGTCGGGTCACGGATATCTCAGCCGCTGCAGCCTGACGCGCACACTGAGAGATGAGTCCAACGCTCATAGAGAATGACGGAGCGCTGGACTCTTCTGTCATTCTCTATAAGTGTTGGACTCATCTCTCAGCGCACGCCGGGCTGCAGCAGCTGAGATCTCCGTGACCCGACCATCTTCAGAAGCGGGACCCGGCGCCATGAGGTGAGTATAGGTTCTAACGGGGGGTTGGGAGCCTGTCACCCCGTCACCGGGGGTGACAGGTTCCCTTTAAAAGCTTGCAACAGTCTATACATACTGAGCTAGACTTATGACTGCAGCCATAGTGACCCCCCACAAGATGTGTATATAGATAGATATATCTCTCACCTAGTGACTAATGCAAGTGACCCCCTACAATACAGACACCTGAGGGGCCCTGATAATAATAATTGTGCATATATCTATCTCCCAGTGTCTGCAGCCAGTTTGCCCTCCCCTTATAGATGGCCCCCTCCCCTTATAGATGACCCCTCTCTACCCCCATTATAGATGCCCCCTCTCCCCCCCCCCCTTATAGATGCCCCCTCTCCCCTTATAGATGCCCCCTCTCCCCTTATAGATGCCCCCTCTCCCCTTATAGATGCCCCCTCTCCCCCCCCTTATAGATGCCCCCTCTCCCCTTATAGATGCCCCCTCTCCCCCCCCCTTATAGATGCCCCCTCTCCCCTTATAGATGCCCCCTCTCCCCCCCCATTATAGATGCCCCCTCTTCTCCCCCCCTTATAGATACCCCCTCCCCTTATAGATACCCCCTCCCCTTATAGATGGCCCCTCTCCCCCCCCATTATAGATGCCCCCTCTTCTCCCCCCCCTTATAGATACCCCCTCCCCTTATAGATGGCCCCCTCCCCTTATAGATGACCCCCTCCTTTTATAGATGACCCCCTCTACCCCTATTATAGATGCCCCCTCTCCCCCCCATTATAGATGCCCCCTCTCCCCCCCCATTATAGATGCCCCCTCTTCTCCCCCCCCTTATAGATACCCCCTCCCCTTATAGATGCCCCCTCCTCCCCCCCATTATAGATGCCCCCTCCTCCCCCCATTATAGATGCCCCCTCTCCCTCCCCTTATAGATGACCCCCTCTACCCCCATTATAGATGCCCCCTCCTCCCCCCCATTATAGATGCCCCCTCCTCCCCCCCCATTATAGATGACCCCCTCTACCCCTATTATAGATGCCCCCTCCTCCCCCCCCCATTATAGATGCCCCCTCCTCCCCCCCATTATAGATGCCCCCTCTTCTCCCCCCTCCATTATAGATGCCCCCTTTCCCCCCCATTATAGATGCCCCCTCTTCTCCCCCCCATTATAGATGCCCCCTCTTCTCCCCCCCTTATAGATGGCCCCCTCTCCCCCCATTATAGATGCCCCCCCCCTTTCCTCTATGCTAAGCAATATTTAAAAAAAACAAACACACAAACTCACCTGACAACCCGCTCCCCCGGCGATCCTCTTCTTCTTCGGACGCTGTCCCCGGCTGATGTGCGGCTGCCGGGGGTGTCCCGTCCTATCCCCGGCAGCGCGGCGCGTCAGTGAGCTCCCTGTACGCCGGGGCTGTGACTTCTGACACAGGAAGCGTCTCTGACGCGCGCTGCCTGTGCCGGAAGTCAGGGCCCCAGGCAGCTCACTGATGCGCCGCGCTGCCGGGGATAGGACGGGACACCCCCGGCAGCCGCGCATCAGCCGCGCATCTTAAAGAGACAGCGCGCCGCCGGGGCCAGTCGCAAATGGCGCCCAGATTAATAAATCTGGGCGCCATTTGCAAAATGTCGGTCGCATTGGCGACCATTTTGGTCGCCATCTGGAGCCCTGCTTTTACCCCATGGACAGTGGAAAAGTAGGAGGTCCTGGGAGTCCGACCTCTGTACCCCCCACCTATCTCTGTATAAGGCCCCGGCTTATGTATTATGACCACTTTCTTCCAGAGACAGTACCACTCTTGTCTCCAGTTCAGATGTGGTTTGCAATTAAGCTCCATTCACTTCAATAGAACTGAGTTACAAAACCTGCACCCAAACTGGAGACAAGAGTGGTGCTGTCTCTGAAAGGAAGTGGTCATGTTTTTGTAGCACTGGATAACCCCTTCAAAGAGGTTGTTCTTGAAAAAAATCACTTTTACCCCATGGACAGTGGAAAATTAGGAGGTCCTGGGAGTCTGACCTCTGTACCCCCCACCTATCTCTGTATAAGGCCCCGGCTTATGTATTATGACCACTTTCTTCCAGAGACAGTACCACTCTTGTCTCCAGTTCAGATGTGGTTTGCAATTAAGCTCCATTCACTTCAATAGAACTGAGTTACAAAACCTGCACCCAAACTGGAGACAAGAGTGGTGCTGTCTCTGGAAGAAAGTGGTCACCCCTTTAAAGGGAACCTGTCACCCGCTGTGACGGGATGACAGGCTCCCAACCCTATACTCACCTGATCCCGTCGTGTCCCGCTTCTGGAGGTGGTTGGGTGACAGATATGAGCGCCCAAAGCGCGGCGCGGGCGCTCCTCAGATGAGTCCAACTCTCATAGAGAATGACAGGCGAGTCCAACGCTTTCTCATTTTCTATGAGCGTTGGAGTCATCTGAGGAGCGCGCGCGCCAAGCTTCGGGCGCTCATATCTCAGTCACCTGACCACCTCCAGAAGCGGGACCCTGCGGGATCAGGTGAGTATAGGGTGCTCCAGCGGGGGGTCAGGAGCCTGTCACCCCGACACAGGGGGTGACAGGTCCTCTTTAAGGGTGCGTTTACACATTCTCTGCAGACTGTTCGTAGTGTGTTCACCAGCGCAAACTTCCAAATAGTATTGGAGTTCTTTACATCATAACTAATCATGATATGGAGAGCTCCGAGATCCAGTCTGCAGGACACCGTTAACCTCTCGGTAAATTCAACATTTATGTAAGAGTAATGCATGGGTACACAGGTCTTGATAAAGTTTTTTTCTTCCATTTTTACCCCACTATAGAAGTCTATGGGGGAAAAGCAACAACATTTCTGTTGAAAAATGCGGAGAGCTTGCCCTGCTGCAATTTCAACTAAAAGTTCAGACGAGATGGACCAAGTGATCTTTTTGTGTTTAGTGGCAGTTTTTTGTACGGACAAACATCCCGTCTGATTGCACCCTAATAAAAGGATTGGACTACACAGCCTCATGGAGACACATACAATTGCATAGGAGCTGTATAATGACATAGGAGCTTGTAAAATGGCAGACTGCTTGGTGAGTTGCTTTGTTTCTTATTTTAGATGCATTGGAAAAATGGCAAAAGATAATCGGTCTCAGCAGTGGACGTTCCATTTAGGGATGAATAATTAGCAACGGACAGAAAAAGAAATGATACGTCTGGCATTGCCTAATGTCTTACAACTTTTTATTTTTGAGATTTGAGATAGAAGTGATGACTTGTTTCGGTGCTGAGAGCCAAATAACTTTCACAGAAACTTGACTCCACTCCAAATAACTGCCTTTACTCCAGCATCCAAAGGGAGAGCAGGTAAAAAAAAAATTCTTCCAGTGAACATTGCCCCAGTTCTTCAACCTTTTAGCATAACTACTTGTAATACACTGCTCAAAAAAACAAAAGGAACACGTAACAACACGTAACACACTTAAGGGCCCTTTTACACAGAAAGATTATCTGACAGATTATCTGCCAAAGATTTGAAGCCAAAGCCAGGACTGGATTTTAAAAGAGGAGAAATCTCAGGCTTTCCTGTATGACCTGATATCTGTTTATAGTCTGTTCCTGGTTTTAGCTTTAAATCTTTGGCAGATAATCTGTCAGATAATCTTTCTGTGTAAAAGGGCCCTAACACTAAACAACACAATATAACTCCAAGTAAATCAAACTTCTGTGAAATCAAACTGTCCACTTAGGAAGCAACACTGACCGACAATCAATTTCACATGCAATTAGCAAGACACGCTCAATAAAGGAGGGTTCTGCAGGTGGGGACCACAGACCACTTCCCCATACCTATGCTTTCTGGCTGCTATTTTGGTCAATTTTGAAAGTTGGCTGGGCTTTCAGATTCGTGGCGGCATGAGACAGACTCTACAACCCACACAAGTGGCTCAGGTAGTGCAGCTCATCCAAGATGGCACATCAATGCGAGCTGTGGCAAGAAGGTTTACTGTGTCTGTCAGCGTTGTATCTGGAGGCGCTACCATAAGACAGGCCAGTAAAGCAGGAGATGTGAGGAGGGCAACAACCCAGCAGCAGGACCGCCTTTGTGCAAGGAGGAACACTGCCAGAGCCCTGCAAAATGACCTCCAGCAGCCACAAATGTGCATGTGTCTGCACAAACGGTAAGAAACCGACTCCATGAGGATGGTATGAGGGCCTGACATCCACAGTTGGGGGTTGTGCTCACAGCCCAACACCGTGCAGGATGCTTGGCATTTGCCAGAGAACACCAAGATTAGCAAATTCACCACTGACGCCCTGTGCTCCTCACAGAAGAGAGCAGGTTCACACTGAGCACATGTGACAGACTTGACAGAGTCTGGAGATGCTGTGGAGAGTGATCTGCTGCCTGCAACATCCTTCAGCATGAGCGGTTTGGCAGTGGGTCAGTAATGGTGGGGGGTGGCATTTCTTTGGAGGGCCGCACAGCCCTCCATGTGGTCGCCAGAGGTAGCCTGATTGCCATTAGGTACTGAGATGAGATCCTCGGACCCCTTGTGAGACCATATGCAGGTGTGGTTGGCCCTGGGTTCCTCCTAATGCCGGACATTGCTAGACCATATGTGGCTGGAGTGTGTCAGCAGTTCCTGCAAGATGAAGGCATTGAAGCTATGGGCTGGCCGCCCGTTCCCCAGACCTGAATCTGATCTGGGACGTTATCCACCAACGTCTCATTGCACCACAGACTGTCCAGGAGTTGGCGGATGCTTTAGTCCAGGTCTGGGAGGAGATTCCTCAGGAGACCATCCACCACCTCATCAGGAGCATGCCCAGGCGTTGTAGAGAGGTCATACAGACACGTGGAGGCCACACACAATACCGAGCCTCATTTTGACTTGTTTTAAGGACATTACATCAAAGTTGGATTTTTCCACTTTAAGGGTAGGTTCAGACTAAGGAATCCGCGCGGAAAAATTCAGACGGATTCCATGGCTCGTACCCGTTCACGGCAGCGTGCATATCCGCCGGCTCCATAGACACCATCCTATCGCTGGGCCAATTCTGCTGTCCGCCGCAAGAATAGACATGTCAGTTCTTTCGGTGGAAGGCGGAATCCGCCTGGCCATAAAATGGTGTGTATGACACGGGCCGCCGTGAACAGGTACGAGCCACGGAACCCGCCGTAACTTATCCGCGTGGATTCCGTAGTGTGAGCCTACCCTAATTTTGTGTGTGACAAATCCAGGCCTCCATTGGGTAATTAATGTGATTTCTATTGATGATGTTTGTGTGACACATTAAACTTTATACAGAACAAAATATTCATCAAGAATATTTCATTAATTCAGATCTAGGATGTATTATTTGAGTGTTCCCTTTATTTTTATTTTTTTTGAGCAGTGTATATTTGGCAAGGGTCAGAACTGTCAACTATCCTTTTTCTTTTTTTACTGTAGTTAAAACACTGGTCAAATAGGAAAGCACATGTCAACTGCATATAATGTGAATATTAACTGACTTTTGAGTCTTGCCAGGTGATTAGATCCTGCAAAGCCAGAGGCATCATGGAAAATGAAGGCAGCATTGGAAAATCATTTGAGTGGGGAAATGCAAATGAATATGGATGAGAAACCCATGCCTTCCATATCAGCAAGAACAGGTACACAAAAAGCACTATATTATTCTCTAATAATAGCCTGAGATGCATTATATAAAAAAAAAATCCCCAAAGTGCTCCTTTAACCCCTTAAAGGGGAACTCCAGGTAGAGGTTAAAAAAATGAAACTTCTGCAGAAGCATATAGCATTACTTACCTATCCCAGTTTTGAAACTACCAAAAATCCATTTGTTATGGGGGTTTTTGTTCTGTTTTGTGTTTCTGCACTTCCTGGTTGAACAGTTGTACACAGTACTACATGTTCCAGAATGCAATGCTTTTCCTCAGCCGTTCATCACAGTTCCCCACCCTGCCTTTTCCCTGCCCAAATCTGTTGCAGAACATCTAGGCTGTGTTCACACATTGCAGTTTCATTGTGCTACTGAATTATTTGCAGTACTTTATCATTTCATTGTTGTCCCACCCACACAGCACACTGTATTCTCTACCTGTAACACCACACAGCACGCTGTCTTCTCTACCTGTAACACCACACAGCATGCTGTATTCTCTACCTGTAACACCACACAGCACGCTGTATTCTCTACCTGTAACACCACACAGCACGCTGTATTCTCTACCTGTAACACCACACAGCACTCTGTATTCTCTACCTGTAACACCACACAGCATGCTGTATTCTCTACCTGTAACGCTGATATTAGAATAAAGTAAAGAACTTTTTGAATTTTTTTTCTTTTCATTTCCATGCAGATATTATGATCAATCATCTTTTATCTTTGAAGTTGAGCTGCACAATAAGGCTGTGATCCTCTCTGCCGTTTAGCATCAATTACTTGTGTTACTGCAACATTTTTGTAAATACGCTGCAGTACTGCAATGCCACTCCAACATGTGTGAACACAGCCCTAATTTCCCTGCACACTTCTACACAATCAGCTAAATCAGTGCAGCAGCTGCTTCTGGCTGGTCAGAGATGGTGAACCACTTAGGGGATTGCGGGATCCAGCCGCGCCTCCTGACATCACGTCCTGCCCCCTGTCTTCATCATCAGCCTGATCTCAGCAACCACACAAAATGTGAGACAGAAGCATGGAATATTTGTCTCCTAAGGGGGGAGAGCAGAAGGAGCAGGAGACAATGTGGATTGGCACAGAGTCCATTTTTCTTCACTTCTTGGATTTCTATCTGCTACCAGTGTGGCAGAACCGTACAGATACGGTAATACATTGTATAAACACATCTATATAACTTTTAATGTACTTTAAATAGAAAACAAGTTTTCCTTATCCGGAGTTCCCCTTTAACATCAGCCATATGGCTATATACATTCCTATAGCTGATGCCCTGTACAGTAAGAACGTGTGTAAGTGGGTATTAAAAGCCTTGGATAATAACAGACAGCCACAATCATGCTGCTGCCTGCTGTTGACCTCTTAAACGCTGTGATCTAGATTCTGGATTTTAAGGCAATGACAGGAGACGTACCTGTCACTGACTGATTGGGACCCCCGCAGCGTGGGGAGGTCCCGATCACTTTACATTGAGGTGGAGTCACACATGTAGGGGGAGATTTATTGTACTTAGCAACCAAGCTGAGCTGTGATTGGTTGCTGTGGGCAACAAACATAATCTTAACATAACATAAGACAGCGCTATAAATTTCCCTCCATGTATTTTTGGAAAAATTGCACTGCAGTTTATAGAACTGTTTTGGCCAAAACCATTAGTTGTATATCTCAAAAAAGCCCCAAAAATGACAGTATTTTTCTATTTCTATAAATTTTGGAATGTTTTTTTAGGCTATTGCTTTTGCTGTATCCCTCAAAAATGGCAAAAAAACATGGCTGCCAAAAGAAAAAAATCATATACTAGTAACTATATAAACATATACTAACAAAGTAAAAACTTGTGATTTCCTTCTCCCTTTGACTTTAACTCCTTCCAGTCATTAATACGTATATACACGTTCCTACTGCACATACCCCATGCCGTAGGAATGTATATATACGTGGGGCTTACTGATGTGTGCGGGACCGCTGTAGTGAGATTGGTCCCGCACACATTAATGTTTCCGGGGCTGGAGGTAATGACAGGCAGTTGCGTCTCATTAACCCTTTAAAGGGGAATTCCAGGTAGAGGTTAAAAAAATGAAACTTCTGCAGAAGCATAACGCATTACTTACCAAAATCCATTTGTTGGGGGGGGGGGGGGGTTGTTCTGTATTGTGTCTCTGTCCTTCCTGGTTGAGCAGTTCCCAGAATGCAATGCTTTCCCTCAGCTGATCATCACAGTCTCCCACCCATCACAATCAGTAAGTTTTGTGCTGCACCTGCTTCTGGCCATTCAGAGATGGTAGATCACTCAGCGGATTGGGGGATCCAGCCAAGCCTCCTGTGACATCGTCCTGCCCCCTATCTGCATCATCAGCCTGTGCTCAACAAACACACACAATGTGAGACAGAGGCATGGAAGATTTGTCTCCTAAGAGGGTAGAGCAGTGGGAGCAGGAGACAATGTGAATTGGCACAGAGGCCATTGTTCTTCACTTCCTGGATTTCTAGGCTGTATACATAGATTGCCAATAACACTGATCTATGCTATGCTATGGCATAGCATAGATCAGTACATGCAATCTATTGATTGCATGTTTTACAGTGAAAAAAAGTGTAATAAAAACAAGTTTTTAAAAGTATTAAAGAAAAACCCTTATAAACCCCCTACCAATAAAAGTTTACACTACCCCCTTGCCCATTATAAAAATATTAAAAAAATAAATAAAAATATTACATATCGTAGCGTAGGGACCAAGCCTATTTGGGCCTTAATGACCAGGCTCATTTTTCAAAATCTGACCTGTCTCACTTTATGCGCTTATAGCTCAGTGATGCTTTAACGTATGCTAGCGATTCTAAGATTGTTTTTTCGTAACATGTGGTACTTTATGTTAGTGGCAAAATTTGGTCACTGTCTTGTGTGTTTTTTGTGAAAAACATCAAAATACCATGAATAATTTGAAAAATTTGCGATTTACGAACTTTGAAATTCTTTGCTTCTAAAAAAAGAAAGTCACATGCCAAAAATTAGTTAGTAAGTCACATTATCAATATGTCCTCTTTATTCTGATTTCATTTCGTTCGCTTAGAAATGTATCAGCAAATTATCAAATTTTCATGAAATTTCCAAAACTGATTTTTTTTAGGGTCCAGTTTTTTTTTTAAGTTGATTTAGGAGGCTTGTATACTGGAAACCCTCATAAGTGACCATCGCCATAAAGAGCTGATGGCAGCAGAATAGAGCCCATTAGTGATCGCCGTAAAAATCCGTATCGGCGGTCACTAATAGCATAATACATGTATTCTCTGGGTCACTACGGTTACGGCTATACCACATTTGTGTGGGTTTTTTTAACTATTACCCCTTTGGTGCAATAGTTATCTTCCTAGCAAAAACCCACAAAAACTGTTGCCACATTGCAAGATCCTTAGCATTCTTATCTTTTGCGCGACAGAGCTGGTTTTGGGCTTATTTTTTGCGGGAAGATCTGTAGTTTCTATTGATACCAAGTTTTATATGTATATGACTTTTTGATCTCTTTTATGACGTATTTTCTAAAGTAGATTGATAAAATACAGCTATTCTGGTACTGTTTTTTTAATTTTTTTTTTACAGCGTGTGTCGTGCGGTATAATTATTGATATTGTTTTATAGATTGGGTCGTTACGGACGTAACAATACCAAATATGTATAGGATTTGTGTTTTTGATCACTTTTATGTAACGTTTTATAGTGTATGGGGAATGTAATTCATTTTTATTATTGGGGGGGCTGGGGGGTGTTTTGTGTGTTTGGTGCACGTTTTTTTTTTTCACTTTTACACTAGTGTACATTACTGTACACTAGTGTACTACTGATCAGTGATCATTGATCACTGATACTCAATACACTGTATTACTATTGTAATGCAGTGTATTGAGCATGTGTCAGCTACCTGCTGACAGGCATCTGCTCGGCCATACCTCTGTATAGCCAAGCAGAGGCATCTCCATGGTGAGCCCGGGGGCCTTCATTAGGACCCTGGGATCACCATGGAGACCGTCGGGGGTCTGGGCTTCGCCGCGGGACTTCTGATCAGGTCAGTATACCCGCGGCGCCGACCGGAACCCATTAGATGCCGCTGTCATGCTTTGACAGCAGCATTTAACGGGTTAAACTGCCGCTCCGGGCAGTTACGGGGGGGGGGGGGGCGGGTCAGCTGTCACACTGACAGCTGATCCCCCGCACTGCTGCCGCCGCCGGGCAGCAATTCATTCTGATGCGTACACCGTTAAAAGGCGTACGCATCGGAATAAAGCCCATTAGTGAAAAGGCAGCATGGCGGTCACTAAGGGGTTAAAATATACCATTATTGTTCCCGCACGGTGAACGGCGTAAATGAAAAAAACAAAAACACACCAGGATTGCTGATTTCAATAAATTATACATCAGAAAAAATTAATAAAAAGAGATCAATATTATTCTGTTACACCAATATGATATTAATAAAAACTAGAGATAATGGCGCAAAAAAATTACACCTCAACCAGCCCTGTAGGTGGAAAAATAAAAGCGCTATAGCTCTTAGAAGGCGGGGAGGAACATTCCATTAATCTGACCCGGATGGGTCACAACTATTTGATAATGGTACTGCATAAAAAAAAAGCATGATTATTTTTACGAAGATTTTCTTCAGCAGTTGGGGGGGCTGTTTTTAGTGATTTTCATATCTGTATTGGGTTTATGTCTTGCCATTAGCAGAAAGCTGTTGGATTTTTTTGTGTGTCTGCATTGTCAGCCATATTAACATGCCTCTGCCTAGTGTGAATAGTGTTGTAGGTATCATCCCATGTGTGGGGCCACCTTACCATGGTGGGATGGTTCACACAATTTACAAGTGGTATGCCAAGAGCCTCATTTTTATGATGATTTTCTTTTAGAAGTTCGGGGGGGGGGGGGGTGCTTTTCATATCTGCATTGGGTTTATGTTTTGTTAATAGCAGTGAGCTGCTGTTGCATTTTTTTGTGTTTTATGTGACAACCACAAAAGAAAGAAAGGCCAGACACATACCGTATTTTCGGGTGTATAAGGTGACTGGGCGTATAAGGCTTCCCCTGACTTTCAATCAGATTGTCAGGGATTCGCCTTATACACCGGAAAATGAGCCAGTTCCACTTTACATCATCTTTGATAAATCTCCCCCTATATTTGTTATATAGTGCACTTTATCACAATATGTTTATTATTGTAATGGTTTGTTCTTTGGTGTTGGATATTAATCTTACATAATTTTGGACATTGTGATGTCCCTATTGAGGAGTTATTTGCACTTATGTATGTTTGCACCTTATTTGCATATGTTTACATAAAGTTCATATTATTTATCTCACATTTTGCCCTTTGTATTGTTCAGGTATTTTGATTTCTTTTATTAATTGCTGCCTCGATCATGGTAGCAATATTATTTGCATGCAGCCCCCTGTAGGTTATATACCCAATATTATTTTGTCTGGGTTAACCATCATTTTTTGTGTTCCCGATTGGGACTTTTAATGTTATTAATAATTTTTTTTGGTGTTTCTATGTGATTTTCAATAAATAATATTTGTGATTTAGTATGTACATTGTTTGTGGAGTGCACTCTATTTATGTGTCTTTCTTTTGTGGTTATTGTATGGTTAGTTCTAGACACTGAGTGGCACCCCTTTTTGAGATATATTGGTTGAGCCCCCTTCCCTTTGCGATAATTTATGGTATGTGACAGAGCCGCGCGGCCTATTCATTACAGCGTGGCACATATGAATACAGTTCCCCCGCTCCCAGCATCTTATCACAGAAGCTGCCCGGGCGGGGGGAGTCCGTTACATGCATTCCACGTCCGTGTTCCGTACAGAACACGGAACGTGTGAATGAGGCCTAAGATGGCTTCTTGGGACAATGCAGTTTTGCTCCTGGGGCTCCTACCTCTACAATACTACTTACAATGCGCTGCGGAATCTGTTGGCACTGTATAAATGAATATTATAGCCACAAATCTGTGTGGAAAAGCCATGTCCATGTTTATGGGAGCAATATTGTCTGCACAACTCAGATGTATTATATGATCCTGGCCACAAAAAAAATCTCAAAGCAGTAATAAAGGGGTTTAAAGTGTCACTGTCGTTTAATTTTTTTTTTTGCTGAAATCAATAGTACAGACAATTTTAAGAAACTTTGTGTCAGGATCCAGAGAGAAAACAACACAGCCAGACAGTGGGTCCTATATCTGAATCCACCCACTGGCTCTGCCTACTTGCCTCAATCGACCCTAGGCGGTCGCGGACAACCACAAAGATGTTCCCTACAATGACGTATGTGGAACATGAATCGAGACAGACAAACAAAACACAATAGAGTAGTGAACAAAGCCAGGTCAAACCACACGGGCAACGCAGTACAGAATCAGCAGGCAAACGGATAGTCACAAGTCAGGCGGGGGATCAGAATCACGAGTCGAGCAGTAAGAGGGAATAAGGACGGGGTTCGCAGGAAAGGACACGGGGGAGCTGGGACCAGGGGGTTAACCTAATGGCCAGCGATTTGAAGCTGGCTCTGATTTTACTTTATACTGGAGCAGGAGCCCGGACCAGAAGCTGATTGGTCCGGCCTCCTGGCTCCAGCTGGAAAACAGCTGCGGCACTGCAGGCTGAGTGGCAGAGCGATCCGTCACTCAGCCTGAGTCACCGTTTAGCTGTGTGCCACTCCGGCCTGCTGACGGTCACGTGAGACCGCGGCGTCCCTGGTTGCTAGGCCGCCGGAGCAGAGCTACAACCAGACGCTGCTGGACCCAGGAGAGGTAAGTTCCTGACACTTTGTAATTGGGTTTATTAGCCGAAAAATGCATTTTTAGCATGAAAAAGCAGTTTGAAGCTCTCCCTTCTTCATTGTTCTCTATGGAGAGGGGAGGGGTGGAGGGAGATGAGGCACCAAAACAGGACAGCAAATAGTTAATTTACAACTACATCACAGGGCTATCTCCCCTGAAGTCAGAACTGACCTCTCTGACCCCTGAATACGGCTTTCACACAGGTCCCGCTGTGTAATCCTTTGTTTTCTGCTCTCTGCTGACACTAATCTCCCTCCTCCCCCCTCCCCTCTCCATAGAACAGACAGGTGCATGTCTGATGTAAAAGAATCGAGATTGGACTTCCGGTTCCGGCGCGTATGGGATGGCAGCAGTGTGAGTGAGCTCCTCCACGGTCTGCTCATAATATCGCTCCCCGCTCTGACTCCTGACATTACCGGCCCTGCCGGACCACATCTCTGACTTCTCTAAGTGCCGAGGAGTCGGAGGCACCACTTCATTAAGCGGGGAACCAGTTATACACCTCCCCATAAGCCCTCCTTTATTTACCTCACAGCTCTGTCACAGGGACACCTAAGATGGCGCCCACACGAGGTGCTGCTGCTGAGGCACACACAGAGGAAACACATACCTCACAAACCCCAGTGCCGGACCTCTGTGACACCATAATACCAGGACTAAATATGTCTTGCAAGGCACTGGCAATTCAAGTGTCCAAGATGATATTAAATGACATAAAATCCTCTCTTGAGGCCACTATAGTTTCCTCCCTAGCAACCATACAGGGAGATATAGCAACGCATACCTCACAGATTACTGAACTTCAGGAGAGAGTCAGCCTGTTAGAAGATGAATTACATTCTACAAAAATAAAACTACAACAGAATATGAATGTCACAGCTTCATTGCAAACAAAGACTGATGATCTAGAGAACCGCTCTAGGCGCAACAATGTACGTATTATAGGTTTACCTGAATCCATTCCAGCCATGCAATTACATGCTATATGTTCTCTAGAAATTCCCCAAGCCTTGGGTATCCCCAGTCACATTACTGTGGAAAGAGCTCAACGTGTGGGACCCCCACCAGCGAAAAAAAAGCAAGATGCAAATCAAAAGGAACAGAAACCCAGACAAGTGATTGTCAAGTATCTGAATATATCTGCTGATTTTTGCTGACTACTCTGCAGAGGTCTCGAGGAAGAGGAAATTATTCTCCCCTTTGTGCTCCATCCTCCACAAAAAACAGATGAAGTTTGCCTTGATGTATCCGGCGACGTTGAAGGTTTTTCATCCTGATGGGATCACAATGACCTTTCAAGACCCTCAGGTTGCTGCGGACACCCTGGGATTTGATCCCTCCCCCTCCACAGCCAGCACCAAGGACTCTCCCAGGCCAAAACACAATAGTCGACGCAGATCGTTTTGGGACCAGCAGGCCATGAGTCAGAGAACGGACCTTCCGTCGTCGCCTCTGGCGCCAAAAAAACAACGCCGTAGAGGCCTAAGGAGGGCTAGATCCACAGTTGATCTTCCTACATGGAAGGAGGAGGGATGAACATACAGTGATATTACTAACCTCTTTATACCTACCGGGAATCTGCATTACTTTACTATTCTGCTATACGGGGAGGGGGGACACATGTGACATAATTTGTGTCAGTTATTTTTCTTTTATTATCTGTCATATATTGCTTAATCTGATTTTATTCTATAGCTTATCAAATCATCTACAGAGGGGTGAAGAGCGTTCCCTATATCTGTTTAGTTTGAGAAGGTTAGCGTAATGCCAGGGTTCTGGCTGTTCAGGAGTTACCTCCACAGGCCCAGTCCGGGTTCTTTACCGGGCATGGTGGAAAAAAGGAAGTCACTTATGCACTGTTATGTTTTAGTTTTTGTTTTTTTTGCTTAGCATGGTTCTTTGTTGTGGGGGGGTGGGGGGAGGGAATTTCCGCAGATGCAGGACCTCTACTTTTAAGCAATTTAATTTGTTTATATGCGGGTGACGACTTGGAATGTAAAAGGATTACGTTCGCCGCAAAAGCGGTTGATGGTACTTAGACAGTTAAAGGACAACTCCCCCGAAATTTTTTTTTAGCTTATTTAACACACATTACAAAGTTATATAACTTTGTAATGTGGTTAAATACCCGGTCTGGCCCCCTTCCCCCACTTTCGGGCCCCCGACCCCCCCGCCCGGAAGTTAAAGAATATATACATTACCTATTACGATCGTCACGGTCCTCTTCTCCCGGGCGGCATCTGGTGACGACGATGTCAGAGCCGGGGAGCGGTCCGGGTCTTCTTCCTCCTCGGCGTCTTCATAGAGAGTGAATGGGACGGAAAAGGCTGCTGGTGCACATGCGCACCAGCAGCCTTTTCATTGGCTGGAGCGCATCACATGGCTTCCAGCTTGCTCAGCCCTGATTGGCTGAGGTTGCTGGAAGCCATGTGATGCGCTCCAGCCAATGAAAAGCGCAAGCGCACTGGCAGCCTTTTCCATCCCCAGGACCCGGAAGTCAGAGACATCGCTGGACGGCGGTGACGGTGAGGCGGACGGCGGGCGAATGGAGTGGCGATCGTCACCGGAGGGATGGTGAGTATGGTGTCTGTGTGTGTCTGTGTTTTTTTTGGGGGGGGGGTCCCGCAGGAGTTGTCCTTTAAAACGTCTTAAATCTGATATTGCTTTATTGTAGGAAACGCACCTGGAGGAGGCGGACTTTATCCGTATGCAGAGGCTTTGGGTTGGCAAAGTAGTGGGATCTCCGGCGGTCCGGGGTAAAGCAGGTACCCTAATTCTCATACACAGATGTCTCACTTCACTTGTTACCAACGTCCAACATGACACTGACGGGAGCGTGGTGAGCCTTGTCCTCAAGGGAGCCCCACAACCAATCAGCATCTATAGTGTATATGCCCCAAATACGGGACAACAAGCCTTCCTGGATTCCCTGAGGGACACCTTGCTAAATGACACAACGCCCATGAAAATAGTGGGGGGGGACCTTAATGTTGTGGCCAATGCCTTAGAGGACAGACGCTCTGAGGTCCCGACCAAACTAGGCGCAAGTGGGAGGGCCACCCCTTTACCCGCATTTCTGTTGGCATCAGAACTGGTGGACATCTGGAGGCATAGGTACCCTGAAGGCAGGGAATACACACATTTTTCATCGGCGCACCAATCTTGGTCCCGTATTGATTAAATTTTGCTGTCCAAACCCCTCCTATCCCGAGTCACTAATGTTGACATAGGTGATCTACTGATTTCGGATCATTCAACAGTGCTTGTGGACATACGTCCAGCCCATGTTCGGGGCACTGATTTCCTTTGGCGCTTCCCGACTCAGCTGGCAACGGATGACCCCTTTCTGGAGCTGTTAAGGGGCTGGTGGCTTGAATATCACGCCAACAACTCAGAACATGTGCACAATCCGCAGCTGTATTGGAGTGCGGCAAAGGCGGTGTTGAGGGGACAAATAATTTCCTACATAGTTAAAAAGAAAAAAGTAATTGCGACCCAACTAGAACTTAAAAGCACAGCCCTACGTACGGCCTATACTAATTTCCAATCTTCTCCTTCAGACACCTCCAGACAATTATGGCAGACAGTGAGGAGAGAGTATGAATACTGGCTGGAGACAAGGGAATCACTGTATTTATCCCGCCAAGAAGCGAGATTATTTCGCTTTGGCAACAAGTCAGGCAAGCTTTTAGCCAATTTGTCCAGGGGCAAGCAATCCATGTCCATTATCACACACTTGCGTAACCCCTCGGGATCCCTAGTCTCCCAACCGGCTCAAATTAACGACTTATTGAGGGATTTCTATGCTCAATTGTATTCTAAGGGCGCGGGAGGAGGAGGTCCAGATCTTTTCCCTTGGGACAAAATAGGCTTACCCAGTTTAACGTCAGAGGATAGAGATATGTTGAACTCCCCCTTCACTGAAGTGAAAGTCAAGGCGGCCATTAAAAAACTACCAAACAATAAGGCCCCCGGCCCGGATGGGTATACGGGGGAATTCTTTAAGGCACTCCTTGACCAAATTACACCCAGCCTTACAACATTATATAACGGCTATCTAGCGGGTGAGAGGATTCCAGAGGAAGTTAACACAGCCTACATCAAGGTGCTCCCGAAACCAGGGAAGGACCTTAAATGTCCGACAGCATACCGCCCGATCTCCCTGATCAATGTTGACTTAAAGCTAGTGTCAAAATTGTTGGCGGACAGACTTGTTACTCTTTTACCGCACCTAATCACTCTGTCCCAGGTTGGCTTTGTTTAGGGGAGGTCGGCGGTTGCTAATATAAGGAAGGTTCTGGCTGTGCTGGATAATATACGGAATAAACCGGCCTCCCACCCCTCCCCAGCCCTCCTCACATTGGATGCCGAAAAAGCGCTTGACAGTGTGGGCTGGGGATGGCTGGGAATGGTATTGGATCGCATGGGCTTCACGGGGACATTTAGGACATTCTTGAGGGGCTTATACTCTGAACCCCAGGCCAGGGTACATACTTCAGGGTTTTTATCTAAACCTTTCCCTTTACAGAGGGGTACACGTCAAGGGTGCCCTTTGTCACCCTTGCTGTTCAATATATCATTGGAACCTTTCCTCCAGTGGGTAGAGAATAGTAAGGTCCAAGGCATCAGGGTGGGCCGAGTAACTACTAAATTAACAGCATTTGCTGATGATCTGATGCTGTTCCTGGCCTCTCCAGTGAATGACTTGCCGATCTTCTATGATATGCTAAACCAGTTTGGCAGTTACTCGGGGTTTAAGGTGAACTTGTCCAAAAGTGAGTTGTTGGACCTTTCGGCCTCGCAATCCCTACGCTCCCAATTACCTCATGATACACTGATAAAAGTCACCTCCAAACCAATCAAATACCTAGGCATACATATCGGCCGTACCCCAGAAACACTTTACCATCTAAATTACCCCCCACTGATTCACAAAATCCTTTCTGAGTTGAGACGTTGGGAACAACTGCCACTATCATTTCTGGGCAAATGCCACCTGATACGTATGTTCAGTTTCTCGAAATTATTATATCCGCTCCAAACCATCCCACTGCTGTTACGCCACCAGGATGTAGCCAGGGTGCAGTCCGCCTTCTCCAGGTACATATGGTCTGGGAAAAGGCCTAGAATAGCAATGGCCAAGCTCCAATTACCCGGGGAAAGGGGGGAATACATTTTCCTGACCTAAGAAGAAACAATGTAGTGTGTCTTCTAAGACACTGTATAGATTGGATCCAGGGGTCAAACTTTGGGCTCTGGAGGCGGGATTGGCATCTCCTTCATACTAAATATGCCGCCCTACCCCCAGAGGTCAAGCGTAACTTGTTTTTAAAAGATACTGTGGCAACATGGAAAATAGTGCTGAAATTATACGGCCTACCCCAATTAGTTTCCAGGTATCTTTCTCCATGGGGTCACCCAGAATTACCTCAGGGGAGAAACAACCCGATGTTCCAAAAGTGGAGAGATGCTGGGATCACTACCGTACAGCAGCTGTTTCACCACCATGGGGGCAGACTTCTCACTTTCCCGGAGTTCTGTGGGAGGTTTTCGTTGCCTCCATCTCAGTTCTTAGCCTATTCTCAGTTGCTGGGGTTTTTGACCTCGCGGCTGAAAAATCTAGCACCTTTAACCAGACTGACTGAGATGGACGCGATGATTACTGTTCCGCCTTCTAACTCATCTCTGTCATATTTATACCATAAATTAGGGGACAGATCTAATGACTCACTGAGTAAAAGCATGTTCAATAAATGGGCCACTATATTTGATGATATTGATCTACCCCAAAAAATTTTATCGGGCTGGGCCACGGTACGCCGGGCAATACCCAGTGAAAGGTGGAGAGAATCGCAATATAGGCTCATGCATAAAGCCATCTATGGTTTTAATATTCCTCCTCATCCCTTAGCCCCAGACAGGCTTCTGGCCTGTCCTAAATGCCATCAGCCGAAAACGGACCTAACTCATGGCATATGGTCTTGCCCCCATACTTGTAACTTTTGGTCCCAACTGGTGAAGTTAATACGGGCCAAATGGAAATTGGAGCTACCTATGTTGCCACAGCTTCTTCTCTTCCATTCGGCTCCGGACTCTATGCGTATTCCATTGGCCCTCCACGCACTCCTGCTAGTGGCCAAAAGGTGTATATTGAGAGCATGGCTTCAGCCAGTCATGCCTTCCATGGCAGAGGTCCTCTCACAGATGAAACACTTTTTGTTTCTGGACAGGGTGGAGTGTGAAACCCTTAAGGAGAAGAGCACGGTAAAAACTTTTAAGAAATGGAGACGTTTTATCGAGCTCTTTTATACGGATGGGGAAATTAAGGATCTGATGAGGGTGTTTAGGGGGACCAAATGGTACCTGACTTCTGATATTGCTGGAACATTAGGCCGTTTGAAAATGTAGTAGTCTGATACCCGATTGTGCGCAATACCAACCGTAAAACATTTGTTTTCGTCTTTTTGTTTTAGGTACCTGCATCTGTGGAAGGGGGGGTGGGGGGAGTTCGGGGGGGCGGGGTTATTTTGTTTTCATAGAAGCATAGTTGGAACATATGACTATAGTGCCTTATATTTTGTAAGCTGAATACAGTGTCCTTACTCACTACCATACCGATTTATGTAGGGCATCTATGAGTGTTACATGTGATTCTTTTCTGTACGGACACAAAATGTGAAGTGTCCTCTTTCTTGTGGTGTGATTTACTATATGTGGAAAAATGATAAAATAGTTTGAAAAAAAAAACAAAAAAACTGTATTTTTTCTCTATTTAGCCCTATATATGTTGACTAAATACTATATTAGGGACACCTTGTTACTACATTATTATTTTCTTTAGTCTAGGTAGTAATGCATTTGGTGGTGTGTGTGTCTGTGTGTAAGTATGTATTTATGTATGTATATATGTATATGTGTGTGTGCATGTATATGTATGTATATGTATAATTCCACCTTGTATGGTTTTAGGTTTAAGTACAACTTCTTTAAGTACTAATCATTATATACTGGCTCTTCCTTTTATTTTATTTTATTTATTTGCTTCCCTGTGACAACTCACACATTTCTCAGGAGGGTAGGGATGTGTATGTCTTTCATTTTAATATATACTCATTTAGTGGAGCGGAGGTTGATGTGACCTGTCCACCAGTTATTTCTTTCTCTTTATTTCTTCTCCATAATGCGGAGTTTGCGAATGCTCCGAACATTGGACAATACGAAAAAAGTGAAGTCCACATCTCACTTTATTCGCTTAGTTTATATTGTTAACTGTTTTATTCTTAGGTATATCACCTTTAGTTTGTCTGAAAATGCTACATGCTATCCTCTTTTTCTGCCTGAAAGGGTTACCCACTATGTTATTGTGCTTCCAGGGTCTCTTCTTAACACCTCCTCTTCTATTAATATTGTATGAAATTAATCACTTGGAATGTTAAGGGACTACGTTCCCCATCTAAGAGGACTTCTATACTGAAACACCTTAAGAGACTTAGGGCCAGGGACGTAGCTAGGGGTTTAGCCTAGGGGGGGGCGAGTGAGTCTGAGTGGGCCCCCAACCAACCTTACCCATAGGGAACCTCAGCAGGTGACAAGGCTTTCTGAATAATAAAGGGAATAGTCTTCTATATTACTCATAGTGGATAAGTATAAAGAGCAGTGTAAGAGGCTTCTGTACATTTCACATATAGAACCACAAAAAAATTTAAAGTGCTTAAAATAAGAAAAATATAGCTGCCTTCTTCCACAGAGAGCACCACTCTTGTCCTCAGTTTGTGTGGTATTCGACTGAAGTGAATAGTGCCAAGTTGTAATACCACACACAACCTAAGAGCAGGGGTGGCGCTGTTTTGGAAGAAAGCAACTATGTTTTTTTTTCTTAATTCTGGAGAACCCTTTTAACCAGATTATCTTTGCCTAAAAATAATAGTGGTATAGGTAATAAGTTTTTAGACATTAAGGCTATGTTCACACTGCGTATGAGTCCGCCGGCGTACATGTGCGGCTGAAACTACGGGCATGGGAAAAATCGACATGCGGCCGGATGCGTACGAACCGCGAACATACGCCCGTAGTACAGTTATGCTTCCCTAGCTTGATTCAAAGCGATCTGAGGCAGGTCATTTACTTGGAAATCTTCGCCGAGCCCAATAAAACTCACAGAACCTTTTGGATCGAAAAATCAAGTTCAATTTGACTGAAATAAGTACTTCGTACGGGACCGCATGGAAATCCACGGCCGTGAGTTGGAACATTTCCATCCTCAAACAATGGTCTTGTTCATTTTTTACGGCGCCGTATACGATCCAGCCGTAAGCTCATACGTAGTGTGCACTGTGCGGGCGTATATCGTATACTTTCAAGCGAACGCATCAACCTCAAAACTACGTGCAGAAACATACGCAGTGTGAACATAGCCTCAAAGGTGTGAGCTGGTTGTGATCATACATGTACAATCCAAGATATGTGATGAGCTGCTAGATATCCATTTCCTATCTATCTCCTATCTATCTATCTATCTATCTATCTATATCCTATCTATCTATCTATCTATCTATCTATCTATCTCCTATCTATCTATCTATCTATCTATCTATCTATCTATCTATCTTTTATCTATCTCCTATCTATCTATCTATCTATCTATCTCCTTTCTATTATCTATCTATCTATCTATCTCCTGTCTATCTATCTATCTATCTATCTATCTATCTATCTATCTATCTATCTATCTATCTATCTATCACATTACAGGAGGAGATATAAGAGGACAATGATCACATGTCCTTCATGCACCAGCATCTTCTGAGCCCCGCCCCCTCATGACATCACCACAGGTCCTTCATCCACAAGAATCCTCTCCAGTTCTCAGCCCCGCCCCCTTTTACGTCACCACAGGTCCTTCCTTATCGCTCTGCAGGCTGTCTGCAAAAGAAATAGCTTTTCCAGACAGCATTAAGCCTCTGAGACCTCAGTGGGCCCCTGCCAGTGTGGGCCCAGGAGCCGATGCCCCCCCTGCACCCCCCAAATTTCGGTTATGTTAGGGCCGATATAGTATTATTGCAAGAAACACATTTAACTGAATCGGATTATTTCAGACTCAAACGTTTTTGGGTGGGTGCAGTTTATGGTTCACCAGCTATTAACCGTAAAGGCGGGGTAGTTATTCTTACACATAAAAATTTAGCCTGTACGGTATTATCTCAATATCAAGATGATGAAGGCAGGATATGTCATCTTCTTATTGACACTCCAGCGGGCAAATATAGCATATATAACGTTTATGGTCCCAACACTCAGAGACCTGATTTTAAAAAAAAATTGGAAAACCTCATTCTGCAAGATGACAATAATCTTAAAATAGTTGGTGGAGACCTAAATACTGTTCTTAATACAACTGAAGATAGAAAAAGAACTAAGACCCCTACTGTATATACTTCATCAGATAATATTTTATCCAACTTCCTTAATTCTACCTCCCTATCTGATTCTTGGCGTCATCTACACCCAGATGGTAGAGAATACTCTTTTTACTCTCACTCCCAAACTGCCTGGTCAAGAATAGACTACTGTTTAGTGTCACCGGACTCTCTTGGCAGAGTAGAAGACTCTGAAATTCATGATATAGTAATTTCGGATCACTCCCCTGTTAGTTTACAATTAAGAGATATTTTTCAGAAGGGATCCGATATTATTTGGAGATTTCCTTCTCATTTAGCTAATGATGAATCATTTATCAAACTATTAAAAAAATGGTGGTCACACTTTTATTCTAACAATGCTGAACATACACAATCCCCAATACTTTTCTGGGAGACTGCAAAAGCAGTTCTAAGGGGCCAAATAATTTCTTATGTGGCTGCCCAGAAACGTGAAGCACGTAAAAACTATCTTCAACTTTCCCAAGATCTGCGCTCTCCATACACTCTTTTCCTGTCTTCCCCTACAGATGACAATAAATCTAAATGGACAGCAGCTAGACAAGTGTTCGAAATTGCACAGGAAAAACTCAATGCTATATATAGAGATCAATACATATCCCGTTTATTCCGCTATGGTAATAAATCAGGGAAAATGTTAGCTAACCTTGCTAAAGGACGTAGACCTACTACACATATCCCTGCTCTCAAAGATACAGCGGGTAATATACAAAAAGATCCTAAAGTCATATCACAACTTTTACAACAATTTTACCGCTCACTATATTCCAAAGATAGGCTTGATCTAGCTGCTGGTAAGAACTTTCTAGAGTCATTAACTCTACCTTCTCTTGATACCCCTTCTCTTGATTCTCTCAACGCCCCAGTCACATTGGAGGAAATTACTGCCACTATCTCTACACTTAAAAATAACAAAGCTCCAGGCCCTGATGGCTATAGTGCGGAATTTTATAAATCTATGTCTTCTGTCATCTCCCCCACTCTTCTTTCTACTTTCCAAACTATTCTGACTGACCATCACATGCTCCCCTCGGGAGATACTGCATATATCAAAATACTACATAAACAGGGGAAGGATCCAACATCTCCTAATTCGTACAGGCCAATCTCTTTAATAAATTTAGACCTAAAATTGTTGGCAAAGATTATGACCAATAGATGGCAGACATCCTACCATCACTAATAGGCAGCCATCAAGTTGGCTTTATAAAAGGACGTTCTGGTGTCACTAATATAAGAACGGTACTAGCGGCCCAGTCTGGTGTCCAATCTGGGGGTCGTTCCAGCCACTCTCCATGTCTGTTGGCAATTGACGCCGAAAAGGCTTTTGATAATATCAGCTGGGAGTGGCTGGACATGACCTTAACAAAATTTGGTATCACAGGTCAATTCAAAGATTTTATTTCCACAATATACACATCTCCGAAAGCTAGAATTCATACCCCGGGTTTCCTTTCAGATAGCTTTCCCTTACAAAAAGGTACCAGACAGGGTTGCCCCCTATCCCCTCTATTGTTCAATTTGGCGATGGAGCCTCTTGCTAGATATCTTATTTCTTCTGACTTTTTCTCAGGCATACGTGTTGGTTCCCAAGTCATCAAAGTTACATGCTTTGCTGATGATACTTTAATATATTTAGATAACCCAGATCTACATGTTCCGGCAGTATTAGATGCCTTAAAATTTTTTGGTTCCTTCTCTGGGTATAGAATCAATATACATAAAAGTCAACTTCTTTACCTAACTCCACATAAGAGGTCTACTTCGGGTCCTGCGGGGGTCTCCATTGCTAAATCCTATATTACTTATCTTGGAATCCAGATTGGCAGAACTCCCTCCTCACTATATTCCCTGAATTATCGTCCTATAATTAAGAGAATAAAACAAGATCTCCAGAGATGGGAATCTCTACCATTGTCAATTCTAGGACGTACCCACTTAATCAAAATGATGTGTTTTGGAAAACTGTTATATCCAATGCAAACAATACCCCTTTTACTCAAACATTCTGACGTTTCCCTACTCCAATCATATTTCACTAAATTTATTTGGCAATCAAAGAGACCTCGTATTGCCTATTCCACTCTCTGTCTCCCTACTTCTAAAGGTGGCGCTCAATGCCCAGATATTAGATTATATAATTTAGCCACTCTCTTTCGCCATGCTAAAGATTGGATTATGGACACGTCATATTTCTCCAATATTTTAATTGAGAAAGCTTTAGCAGCACCTTGGCCTTTACCCACCCTGCTACATGCTAAATTACCAGAACTACCCCCAGAAATTAAGAGAAGTGCTATCTTTAAAGACACCATTGCCACATGGAAGGCGATACGAAAATTATATGGTTTACCCTTTTGCCTATCGAAAAGATTTCCTCTGTGGCATTCACCACTTTACCCACCTGACTCAGACAAATTGGACTACTCAGAGTGGCAGAGTGCACATGTTTCTTCTGTTAGGGATCTGCTGGATACTAATTCCAACACTTTCTTATCATGGGATATCGTCAGAACACGATTTAAATTGTCTTCATTTAATTTACCTCAATACGATTCTATAATTGAATTTCTTACTTCCAGAGTGCGGGACATAGCAGAAGCAGAAAGTGATATAGAATTTGATAATCTATTCCCAACACCACCGGTTCATAATTCTTTATCACATACATATGGAGAACTTAGATCACGCTCTCAAAAGAATTTATCTAGACAATTTTTTTTAAAAAAAATGGGCCTCCGTAATTTTTTCAGAGGATCTGACCCAACAAATATTGAGAGGATCTCAACTAGTGCATTCTGCCACTCCCAATGTGGCTCTACGTGAAATACATTTCCGCTTTATACACAAGGCTATATATGCTTTTAATATTCCTTTTTCCAACTCCCACACTTCTCACATAAACAGTTGCCCGAAATGTTCACTTCCCTTACGTCCTATTGGCATCACAATAGATTGGTGTCTCCGCCCCAGTGAGACCCGCAGGACGAGAGGAAATTTTAATAAACAGAAAAAAACAGCTCCACCCCCTCTTGGTATAACTATGGCTCAACCCCCTTTACCTTTAGTTCTTTTTTCGTCCTTGCAGGCCTCAGTGAGAGGAGGTCAGGAGATGTCTCCTGACCCTTACTATTCTATATAGGTTTCTAGTAGGAAGTTTCTGGCTGCAGCCGGACTTCTTACTGGTGGTATTCAGATGCGTTCAGGATCCAAGATGTGAATGCGCACATCGGAACGCTCTCTTTTTTAACAAAGTTACCTAGACGGAGCTCAGGTCGGCCGGAGGTCTCCTCATATGGACGCCGCCATTTTGTTGTAGCCCGGCGGGCGGAAGTGCGTCAGCCTAGGGGCCGGCGAGCCTTCTGATGACGTATATCCGGCGTGTGTGCCGGTCGGACACCATCTCTGTTCGGCGTTCTTCTCCGTGGAGACTGTGGAGGATCCTGGTTCCAGCGTGAGCTAAGTAATCCCGTATCTCTGTACAGCAGTGTGCGTGCTGCGGAAAGCCAGACTTCAGGCAATGTATGGTCTCTTCTCTTTTGATGTGGAGTCTTGATAGGGGAAAAAAATTTTGTTGCTGATGACTGTGTATATGTATAGATGTCCTCCAGAGAGGGTTCAGGAGGTGCTTCCAGGAAAACTACTTCCAAGAGGAAGCATCTAGCTTACATTGAGTGTGGTAAGTGTTTCTTCATCTGAAAGATGATGTCAAGTGTTTAGTAAGGAATGGCTCTTGAGGTTAAATCATATCATTCTAGAAAATCTCCTGCCGGACGGCTGGGAATACCTTAAATATCATATTTGCCGACAGCAAGCTCCGTCCCAAGGGGATGTTACTCCATCTATATTAATAGACAAAGAGGAGCCTACAGTACACGATGTGGTCATCTGGGCTAAGAATTATATGGACCAGTCGGTTTCAGGTCTTAATAGATCTATTGTGGATTTAAAAGAGTCCCTGCTGAAACAGTAAGTCATATGAGTGCATCTCATGAATATATTCTAGAATATATGTTAAATATAGGTATCTGTTTTATAGGAAAAGACCTAGGAGAAGTTGTTCTCCGATGAGGGTGTCCCCATCCGATCATAATTATAGGGCACCTGTAAGATTATTTCATCTTCAGATGATGATGATGAGGAACCTGATCCTGGGAGATGCTATTTTCCCACGGAAAAATTCAGCAAACTAACTAAGGCCGTTAGACATCAGAATCATCCTTATGAAGATGGAGAAAGACCAGGCACCTCTAGAAGATTTGAGGTTGATGAATCTGTCCTCAATATGATGAAGTTGGAGTGGTTAAAACCAGAGAAGGCTGCTGTGCTTAGTCGCAGGTTTAAAACCATTTATACCTTGGTTGAGGATAGATCAAAGGACTGGAAACCTCCCCCTAAGGTGGATGTAGCAGTTGCAAAACTCTCTAAAAGAACCCTGGTACCCTCGGATGATGGGTCCAGTTTAAAGGACCCAATGGACAGACGGATGGAGACCTCTTTAAAAAGAGCCTATTCAGCAGCCTCAGCCCAGGCGGCTGTAGCTATTTCCTCAGTTGAGGTTAGCCTTGCTCTTAGAAAGTGGCTTATGGGGTTGCAAGAGGATATAGAAACAGGAGTCAGTAGGGATAAATTACTTACTCTATTCAAACATATTAATTTAGGTATAGATTTTCTTGCAGATGCCTCTCATCAACAGGTACGCTTGTCTGCCAGATCTATGTCTCTTGCCACTGCTAGTCGCAGACAACTCTGGTTGAGACCTTGGTCTGGAGATACCAACTCTAAATATTATCTGAGTAACCTGAAATATATCCCAGGGCGTCTTTTTGGAGAGGAATTAGATAAACTAATGTTGGACCTCTCTGATAAAAAAGGAAAGTCTTTACCTTATAACCAAAGGCCTTTTCGGAGGCCTTTTCGAAGAGACAGAACCCCACAGAGAACCCGTCAATTTCGTTATTCCTCCAGAGGCAGAGGCTCCTACGCAGCCAGAAGAGGTAACAACAGACAGCAGCCAAAGACCTCAGGCAAGAAACCAGATTTCTGACTATCTCGACGTTCCCGTAGGAGGACGTCTTACCCTGTTTGCAGATACCTGGGATTCCGAGATCAGGGATCCTTGGGTAAAAAATTTAGTTCGGGAGGGTTACTCCCTTTCTCTGGATCCTTATCCCCCAGAGAGATTTTTAGTTTCCAAACCCCCCAGATCTCCCAGGGATGCTATATCTCCCAGGGACTCTAATTTCCAAGGGAGCTTTAGAGGAAGTTCCCCTTCAGGAGAGGGGCAGGGGTTTGTACTCCCCTGTTTTTCTTGTGCCAAAACCATCCAAAAAGTGGAGACTCATTATAGATTTAAGATTTCTCAACCGTTTCATAGTAAAAAGAAGGTTTCGAATGGACACAATTCGTTCTGTTCAGTTTGTTCTTGCAAAAAACGATTTTCTTGCAGCTCTGGATCTTCAGGACGCTTATTTCCACATCCTGATTTGGCCTCCGCACAGAAGACTACTGAGAATTGCGGTTTTAATAGAAGGCTGTGTACGCCATCTGCAGTTCAAGGTTCTCCCTTTCGGCATCAGCACAGCACCATTCGTGTTTACCAAAGTGGTTGCCTCGGTAGTTGCCCAGTTGAGACTCCAGGGAATCCGAGTGGTTCCTTATCTGGACGATTGGCTAATCATTGCTGCCACAGAGGACCTCCTCCGCACACAGGTCAACATAATCTTGTCTTTCCTCCATCGTCTCGGATGGATTGTAAACAAGGACAAGTCGGATCTCACTCCTTCCACGCGCAAACCCTTTTTAGGATTTCTGATAGACACGCAACGCATGCAACTCTTTCCCCTCAGAGAAAACTAAGGATCAGACAAGGATGTCAATTTCTGTCCAGACCCAGACAGGTTCCTATCAGAACAGTCATGAAAATCCTGGGTCTTCTCTCATCATCAGCAGACGCAGTCCAGTGGGCACTATGGCACATGCGCACTCTCCAGATGGAGATGCTACAGGCTTGGGACAGATCCCTACTTTCTCTAGACTCCAAGATGATACTATCACCCAACAGCAGAAGATCCCTGGGGTGGTGGAAGAATCTCAGAGATGGGAGGAACTTGGAAGAACCAGAATGGATTTTTCTTACGACGGATGCCTCGGGGACAGGCTGGGGAGCACATATGCTGGACCTCCACATCTCAGGACAATGGTCAACAGAGGAGTCCAAACTGTCATCCAACACTCGGGAATTAAGAGCAATAGCCTACGCCCTCCGTCATTTCGCCCCGATGCTCCTACAGAAGGCAGTCCGAATTCGCACAGACAATATAGCCTGTGTGTGGTACATCAACAAGCAAGGAGGTACCAGGTCCCAATCCCTTCTGAAGGAAGTGGAAAGGATCTTTCTCTGGGCAGAAGGAAGGATAACGAGTTTATCCGCAACCCATATCAAGGGAGACCTGAACGTCCTGGCGGATCGCCTGAGTCGCGGTTTAATCGTACCAGGGGAGTGGTGTCTGAACGATACCATATTTCAGATGTTGGTTCAGAAGTGGGGATTACCCCAGATAGATTTGATGGCAACACGAAACAACAGGAAGCTCAGCAAATTTTTCTCCCTTTACAGGACGGACAATCCGCTCGTAGTGGACGCCATGACGGTTCAATGGAGGTTCAGTCTGGCCTATGTCTTTCCCCCTGTTGCCATGATACCGAGAGTATTCATGAAAATCAGGCAGGACCAAGCTTCAGTAATAGCCATCATACCTTTCTGGCCGAAGAGAGCTTGGTTCCCATTGCTCATGACAATGAGCCAGGGGAAGTATTGGAGGCTGCCGCTGTGGCCAGACCTCATAACACAGGGCTCACACCGCTGCCAGAACCTGAAAGCGTTCAACTTGACAGCGTGGAGATTAGTAGGCCCATACTAAGAACTTCGGAACTCTCGCAGAGAGTTTTACAGACCCTTTCTCACTCGAGAAGTGAGGCGACTAACAAGTCATATTCAAGAATTCAGAAAACTTTCTGTAATTGGGCAATCTCTAAAAGTATTAATCCAGAAGCTCCGTCCACATCTCAATTACTGGACTTTCTCCAGGACGGCTTTGACAGAGGTCTTAGACCTAGCTCCATTAGGGTGCAGATTGCTGCCCTCTCAGTCTTCCTGGGGAAAAAGTTGTTACAGCTTCAACAGGTAAAGGATTTTTCTAGAGCCATCGACAGGCTAAGGCCTCCCTTAGTCAGACCAGTCTCTCCATGGGATCTATCTCTGGTTCTCAGATGCCTATGTACTCATCCCTTTGAACCACTGGAGGAAGCGGACATGAAATTCGTCACGTTTAAAATTTTGTTTCTCTTGGCTATAGTAACAGCCAAGAGGGTTGGTGAGCTACAAGCGTTGGGTTCTGTAGAACCATATTTAACCTTCCTTCCGGACAGAGTGCTTCTCAGATTTCTTCCGCAATTCAGACCCAAAGTTCCATCTTTTTCTAATTTAAACCAACCCATCATCATTCCTGCTTTTCAACCATCGTCTACCGAATTGGAAGATCATTCTTCTTTGGATGTTCCACGTTGCCTCAGAGTATACCTATCCAGAACTCAGGAGTTCAGAAAGGAGGAGAACCTACTGGTGCTGTTTCAGGGTCGCTTTAGGGGCAAGAAAGCTTCCAAGCCATCAATCTCTAGATGGATCTGCGACTGCATTCGCACTTGTTACACTTTATCAGAAAGGCAGATGCCAGACTTTCTACAAGCCCATTCCACTAGAGCAGTGTCTACCACTTGGGCAGAAAGATGTGCTGTTCCTATTGAAAACATTTGTTTATCAGCTACTTGGTCTACACCGGGCACGTTTATTAAGTATTATCGCCTACACTCCCTCCTTGCTGACAGGACGCTTTTTGCCAGTTCTGTCCTTAGTGCTGTGGTGTCTGAGGGCCCTCCCGATGGGGGTACTTCTTGCTAATTCCCATCTATTGTGAGGCCAATAGGACATAAGGGAAGTTGACATTTTGAATGTTAATGTGTTTTCCCTGAGTCCTATTGGCATCACAAGAGTCCCCCCCTTAGTTGATTTATTGTTATTGAACTAAAGGTAAAGGGGGTTGAGCCATAGTTATACCAAGAGGGGGTGGAGCTGTTTTTTTCTGTTTATTAAAATTTCCTCTCTGCGGGTCTCACAGGGGCGGAGACACCCATCTATTGTGATGCCAATAGGACTCAGGGAAAACACATTAACATTCAAAATGTCAACTTCCTAAAGCAGACTTGTTTCACTGTGCCTGGGCCTGCACGCGAGTGCAGGAATTTTGGGACTCTGTGCGGCTCTATCTTTTGTCCACTTGGGGCCATGCCATACCACTTCTCCCTCTTAGTTATCTTTTTCATTTTATTGATATAGACTCTACTACTCCCTCTCCTAAATTACTTACTTCTAAAGGAATTCATTTAACTCTATTAGTTTCCCTGAAATGTTTATTAAGACACTGGATACTGGATACTCTACCAGACATTTCTGAGGTAATCTCCGCTCTGAAGGAGATCTTTCATTGGGAACTTTTGGATGTATTGCGCACCAAAGAAAAATCAACAAAAACATTTATGTTCAAATGGACACAATTTCTAAATTATGATTTTACTATGGAAGAGAGAGACTCTGTCATTAATCAATTTAAGGACACTGATTGGTATTGCATGGCCGCCCAAAAGGGAACTCTGGGAGCACTCCAAATATCTTAAGCTTTTCCATTTTCTCTGTTAAAGACAATTCTCTCCATTCTATTGGTAGCATATTGAATATCTGACATCTATACCATGTTTTAAGGTGATATTATAAATTACTGTTTTTCTACTTATGTTTTTGGTAAGACTACGTTGTATTGTATATGATAATATATCCTTTAAGGTTATTACAAAGGCTCATTGTATCTGTATGATATTGTAAACATACAATCCTTTGCCTGTGAGCGACTTTCTTTTTGAATATGTAATGAATTTTCAATCTGTATGTTCAAATATTACATAAGCCACTAATAAAATATCGTTTAAAAAAAAAAAAAAAAGAATCGAGATTTCCTGATAATGAGCAGTGAATGGAAAAGAGATAGGGGGGGGGGGCCTGGGGAAAGTCTTTTTGAATGCAGATAATAGTATGTTTGCCTAATAAACCCAATTAGGGATAGTCCCAAACTGCCGAACGCTTGGCATCAGATTGGTTATGGCTGTATCCCAGTTTTCCAGGCGGTCCTCCCACTGTATCCACCCGCTCTACGGAGCGGGCAGACAGCGGGAACCATTACCGAGAGTTCGGGTTCGTACGAACCCGAACCAAACTCAGTTTGGACCATGCCTAAACCCAATTACAAAGTTTCTTAAAATCGCCTGTACTATTGATTTCTGCACAGCGACACTTTAAAGTATTACTGTCGCATAAAAAAAAACTTTTGACATGTCAAAAGTTTTTATAGATTGGGGTCTGGGTGCTGAGATCCCCTTCGATTACTAGAATGGGCTAGGAGAATCTGTGTGCGTTGTCTCCCTGCTGCTTCCTCACTGCAGGAGCTAAGCCCATAGATTTTCGATAGTCTCTTGTAGGTAATGGTGGGGAGAGCAAGCTCTCAAATAAGCACTTCTCTCAGCTCATTCTTTGCAATTTTTTTGCAATTTTTCTTTTAAATTAACTAGTGCCAGAAATTTGTAATTTACTTCTATAAAAAAAACCTTCAGTCTTCCAGTACTTATCAGCTGCTGTATGTCCTGCAGGAAGTGGTGTATTCTTTACAGTCTGACACAGTGCTCTCTACTGCCACCTCTGTCCAAGTCAGGAACTGTACAGAGCAGTAACAAATCCCCACAGAAAACCTCTCCTGGTCTACAGACTGGAAAGAATACACCACTTCCTGCAGGACATACAGCTGCTGATAAGTACTGAAAGACTTGAGGTTTTTTAATAGAAGTAAATTACAAATTTCTCACACTTTCTTTCACCAATTGATTTGAAATATATATTTTTTTTTTTTGTAAACAATCCCTCACCCAAAAGACACTGAAATACATCTACTCAGGAGGGGTCACCCTAAGTTACCTTCACATTCTATAGACACAAAAATCTCACAGGAGTCATGTAAGTCAGCAATTGGTTTATTCCTTTATCTACCACTGGCCCCGCGCCAGTCACAGCGCAGTTGGCTCGGTAATGGCTACATTACAAGCCTTTATTGGATTTCCTATTTTAGGCTTGACTGGAAGTAGATGAATACTGTCAGGTAATGATGCTTAGCAAGAAGCCGGTTAGATATCTAAACTGTAAGCAGCTACATTACAGGCAGCTGTAGCCGGAGTACGTAAGCATGGAAGACGCTAATGGGCATTAATTTGTTATCTGGGGTTAAATCCTCCCTCCTTAAGGAGTAGTGTATAAATCTTCCACAGCACTTGTCTACTTATTTGAAACTTAGCGACAATTAAATGTCAAACAGATGAATCAACAGCAGCTTTAGTCAATTCAGAATAATAATCTGTAACAATTAGACTAATTTGAAACAGACAGAAAATCTAGAAAAGGATTTGTAAACTATGCCGAGAATTTGGCAATTACCGTGAGTTCTTGTACAGTGACATGCAATGATTTTCACTTCTGACACGTATGTGTCTGGAGCCTGGCGCACCTGCGTCTGAAATCCTTTGCTGCTATAGCAAGATCAGGGGATGTATGGAATCTGTCAGCTGTAGTGATGAGCGAGCATGCTCGTCCGAGCTTGGTACTTGTTTGAGTATTAGGGTACTCGATGGTACTCGTTACTCGGACGAGCATCTCGTGATACTTGAGGCAATGGCATCTTCCTCTTCCTGCATGTTTGGCGGCTTTTTTCAGCCAATCATCATGCAGGAGAGTCTTTGGGAGCTAGTAGCATCACGTGGGAACCCTACATGTCAATAGCAGCGATTGGCTGGCCAGATCAGATGACCTGGGCATATAAGAATCAGGTCCCGTGATGCTCGCGTCAGACGCAGGCTGGATGAGCATAGGGAGAGAGCTGCTGTCTGTCAGGGAGAGCGTTAGGCAGGGAATTAGTGTGCGGTAAGGCAGGAATCCAACACGAAGAACCCAACAGTCCTTCTAAGGCAGGGGTGGGGAACCTTTTCCATGTCGAGGGCCGGTCGGGCATTGATAAAATCATTCGAGGGCCGCATACCATGTGCGGCAGTTAGTAGCGTGGGTTTGCAGCACCCGGGGCAAGGCAAAGTATTGTTCCCCTAGTTCCCCTGCTATTGTAGTTAACCCCCCCAGTGATGCCCCTTGTAGTCTAGTTAACCCCCAAGTCATGTCCCTGGTAGCCTAGTTAACCCCCCCAGTGATGCCTCTGGTAGGCCTAGTTAACCCCCATCAGGCATGTCCCTGGTAGCCTAGTTAACCCCCATCAGGCATGTCCCTGGTAGCCTAGTTAACCCCCATCAGTCATGTCCCTGGTAGCCTAGTTAACCCCCATCAGTCATGTCCCAGGTGGCCTAGTTAACCCCCATCAGTCATGTCCCTGGTAGCCTAGTTAACCCCCATCAGTCATGTCCCAGGTGGCCTAGTTAACCCCCATCAGGCATGTCCCTGGTGGCCTAGTTAACCCCCATCAGGCATGTCCCTGGTGGCCTAGTTAACCCCCATCAGGCATGTCCCAGGTGGCCTAGTTAACCCCCATCAGGCATGTCCCTGGTGGCCTAGTTAACCCCCATCAGGCATGTCCCTGGAAGCCTAGTTAATCCCCATCAGGCATGTCCCTGGTGGCCTAGTTAACCCCCATCAGGCATGTCCCAGGTGGCCTAGTTAACCCCCATCAGGCATGTCCCTGGTGGCCTAGTTATCACCCCCATCAGGCATGTCCCTGGTGGCCTAGTAAACCCCCATCAGGCATGTCCCTGGTGGCCTAGTTAACCCCATCAGGCATGTCCCTGGTGGCCTATTTAATCCTCCATCAGGCATGTCCCTGGTGGCCTAGTTAACCCCCATTAGGCATGTCCCTGGTGGCCTATTTAATCCTCCATCAGGCATGTCCCTGGTGGCCTAGTTAACCCCCAAACCCCAGGTCCTCTGTGCTGGTCTTTCTCCTGCAGGCGGCGCGCGATGAAATGACGTCATCGCGCGCGGCCCGCAGGAGACTGAAGACACGCGCCGCTCTGCTGGGGAAGAAGCCGGCATAGACAGCATCCTCCTGTGTCCGGCAGCTGTCACAGACAACGGAGGATGCTGTGTATGCCGGCTCCTTCCTCCTCCAGAGCGGCGCGCATCACAGGGGAGCTGCGGGCCGCGGGCCGCATCGGGAGGTCTCAGGGGCCGGAGGTTCCCCACCCCTGTTCTAAGGGCTTAAAATTTAAAAATTTTTTTTTTTTTTTTTGCTACTCTTGGCTGCTGGCTTGGACTTGTAGTGCAGCTGTCAGTAGTCAATTTGTCCTGTTGCTGACATTCTCTTGGCTGGCTGGGATCTGTAGTTCAGCTATAACTATCCTCACTTCACTGTGTCCTGTGCACATGGTGCCTTAAAAAAAAAAAGCACCAGTTACACACATACTCTATACAACAACCCCCAAAACTGCTGTCAGTAGTCAATTTGTCCAGCACATGTGCCTTGCCCATTTTGGTCTGGGTCAGCAAAATGGTATTGAGGTTGACCACTAGGCTGTTGCCCATAATTTGGCATAATGTTGTGATTAGTCAGCTCTATGTATGCTGCATGTATATGTCCATTCATGCTGACGCTGTGGTTTCCTGTCCTTTTCAGTGTTGTTTCCATCATTTTCTGAGGTTTCCAGGTTTTCACGCAATCTTCCCTTTGCAGAGCTTTGGTCCCCTGCAAAAATGCTTGAGTTTCTCATTGACCTCAATGGGGTTCGTTACTTGAAACGAGCACCCGAGCATCGAAAAATATTTGCCTCGAGTATCGAGCCCCCGAGCATTTTAGTACTCACTTATTTCTAGTCAGCTGCAATTCACGTTCCAAACTGCTGACACTGGTACATTCATATATCTGTCTGTGCTTCCATAGCTTAATATTTTTCTTCTCCTGTCCCAAGTGTCAAAGGAGCATTCCCAAGCCCCTAAAATGCTGCAGGCTAGAATGTCTCCTTGCTCCCCTTTTCATCCCTGTCCTTTCTTGATTGACCGTCAGCTGGAAGCCAAGCCCTGTTTCCAAATGTCACACCTGTATGCGATTTGTACGCATAACATAGGAAGGAATTTTGGAAATAGGGCTTGATGCTAGAAGCAGGAACAGGGATAGGAGGGGGAGCAAAGTATTGTTACACCCTTTAGCACTTAAGGAGCTTGGTAACACCTCTTTGACACTTTTCTACCTTATGGAAGCACGGGCAGATGTATGCAAGGTGCCATGTGTCTCCATGACCTAACAGCTATCTAACAGTGTCAGCAGCTTGGAATGTTTGTTGCAGCTGACAAACTGCCTCTAACGGTACGTTCACACTTACCGGATCCGCAGCGTATTTTCTGCTGCGGATTCGCAGCAGATTTAATTTAAATAACTGAACACAGCATCAAATCTGCACCATCAAATCTGCTGCGGATCTGCTGCGGATCCTGTAGGTGTGAACGCACTCTAAGGCTTGGTTCACACTACGTATATTTCAGTCAGTATTGTGGTCCTCATATTGCAACCAAAACTGGGAGTGGATTAAAAACACAGAAAGGATCTGTTCACACAATGTTGAAATTGAGTGGATGTCCGCCATATAACAGTAAATAACGGCCATTATTTTAATACAACAGCCATTGTTTTAAAATAACAGCAAATATTTGCCATTAAATGACGGCCATCCACTCAATTTCACTATTGTATGAACAGATCCTTTCTGTTTTTTAATCCACTCCTGGTTTTGGTTGCAATATGAGGACCACAATACTGATTGAAATATACGTAGTGTGAACCCAGCCTTAAAGGGTTTTTCCACTGATCCATAATATGGTCACAGTCGCAACAGAGATCTCAGAGCAGCACTAAAGGGTTTCAAAATATTACAAAAAAAAAACAAAACAAAAACTTGACGTCAAAAGTTTTAATGCATAGGGGCCTTGGGGTCTTGGTGCAGAGTCTAAGGGATCCATGATTTTTAGCCTTAAAGGGGTATTGCCATTTAAGAGTATTATCAGCTGATCTGACCCCACCAATCCAGAAAACAGGGATGAAATTGTGTCCGTAATGAATGGAGCGCTCACCATGGCCTATGCTCTATTCAGCGGAGAAGCATTCAACTGCCCAATAGAGAATGAATGGAGCATAGGCTACAGTGGCTATTCAGGTTTACTGAGCATGTCATTCATTGCAGAGATGATTGTTTCAACATTCTTGGGATTGGTGGGGATCCCAGCAGTCAGACCCCAGCAATCAGCTCGCTATCCCTTATCCATAACAAGCTGAGATGGTAATATCTCTTTCAAGAGGTATGCCGGCAAAAAAAATATTTCATATCAACTGGTATCAGAAAGTAATACATTATGTTTAAAATTCTCAAGTCTTCCAGTACTTATCAGCTGCTGTATGTTCTACAGGAAGTGGTGTATTCCTTCCAGTCTGACACAGTGCTGCCATCTCTGTCTGTGACAAAAATTTCCAAGAGCAATAGGAATTCCCCAAAGAAAACCACTACTGCTCTGGACAGCGGTTGCAGCAGAGAGCAGCATGTCAGACTGGAAAGAATATACCACTTCCTGCAGGGCATAAAGCAGCTGATAAATACTGGAAAACGTAAGATTTTTAAATCGAAGTAAATTTACAAATCTATAAAACTTTTAGACACCAGTTGATTTGAATGAAAATAATATGTCACAGTCAGAAGTTACTGCCTTGCACCATGGTGGGACTTCCAGGAGCCATAGGAAAATCAGTTTTGGAGTGGGGAGAAACAGATCAGTCAGCATGTTTTTGTTTTCTTATGGCATTTTTTTTGCTTTGACTGAGATCTGAGCTCACAGCTGCTCAGATAGATTTCACCCAAGAAAGAACAACAGCAACCTGCACTTTGTGAAAACAAGTACTGTAGTTTCCAAAAGCAAAATTGGTAATAGAGACTTAAAACGACACTGTCCCCACAATCTGCCCCCTCCGAAGCATTTGTACCGTCAGATAGCTGCTTTAAATCCAAGATCCGTCCTGGGGTCCGTTCGGCTCTGTTCCTCCTACCCGGCTTCCTCATCATTAGGAATGCCCCTGGGCAGGATTTCTCCTATTCCTAATGATGAGGAGGGCATGGAGGAGGGACGGAGAGGTGTCACAGGCCTAGGGAACAGAGACTGTAGGCCATGCCAATTTGACACAAGGCTGCAAATTTAAAAGTAGTTTTATAGGACAATAACTACATCACCTGCCGAACGGACCCCAGGACAGATCTTGGATTAAAAGTAGCTATCCGAAGGTACAAGCAGTTGAGGGGGGCAGATTGTGGGTACAGAGTCGCTTTAAAGAGAAAAAAATTTCTTTGTGGCAAGTATACGAAATGTACTCCACAGGAAATTATATTTTAACTGAGAAAGTGTGAACTGGGTTTTAACCTTCTTTAATTTTAAAGCGGTGTTCTCGTCTGTGAAACATTTAAAGTCACTCTGTACCTACAATCTGCCCCCCCCCCCAAAACCACTTGCACCATCAGATAGCTGCTTTTAATCCAAGATCTGTCCTGGGGTCCGCTCGGCAGGTGATGCAGTTATTGTCTTAAAAAACAACTTTTAAACTTGCAGCCCTGGGTCAAATTGGTGTGGCCTAGAGTGTCTATGCCCTTGGCTTGCACTGCCTCTCCGTCCCTCCTCCCCGCCCTCTTCATCATTAGGAATGCTCCAGGCAGGATTTCTTCTATTCCTCACCTGTGTGAACACTGCTCATGTGTTAGATCGTTAAGGCACCTGTGCTTTGTTCAGAGAGGTGATGAATAGGAGAAATGCAGCCTGGGGCATTCCTAATGATGAAGAGGGCGGGGAGGAGGGACGGAGAGGCGGTGCAAGCCGAGGGCATAGACACTCTAGGCCACACCAATTTGACACAGGGCTGCAAGTTTAAAAGTAGTTTTTTAGGACAATAACTGCATCACCTGCCGAACGGACCCCAGGACAGATCTTGGATTAAAAGCAGCTATCCGATAGTACAAGTGGTTTGTGGGGGACAGATTGTGGGTACAGAGTCGCTTTAACAAGTTGTAGATAAAACTAAGCAATTTTGCCAATGCATTTCATTGCAGCATTGCCGATCTGAATGTGGGGAATTGAGAAAACCCCTTTAAGAAAAACTATGACAATAACCACTTCTTCCTCTATATAGCTCAATTAGCATTGGGAAAAGAACATACATCTGCTATCAATAACTGCAGATTAATATGATTATTTTTTTGTAAGAAGATCTTTGTTACACGCCCGATGGGAAACTGGAATACAAAGGAAATTGACTGCTCCTTTCGTGATGATGGCGGCAAAAGCAGGAAGTTTTCCACAATCTTCTCTTGGTGAGTCATTTTGGAACTAAAAATCATTGTTAAATGAGGCATTTAAAGGGCATCTCCACCCCAATAAAGCCCCTCACAACCTGAGGTGGCCTTACAGATAAATGTTCGCTGAAGTCAATAATTTTGGCAGAAGCAGCCATCTTATACAAGATTTTGGAGTGCTACTTTACAAATGTGTGGCCAGCAGTGGCGGATTATAATGTGGGCGGTTTGGGTGGCCGCCCGGGGCCCGAGGCTCCGGGGGGGCCCATGCCACGCCACCCACATTATAATGCCGCCCGGGAGGCCCCCTTCCCCCCGCCACTGCAGGCTCTTGTGACCGCAAGCATTGCGGTCACAAGAGTCTCCGGCTGCCTCCGGCTGATGCGCGGCTGCCGGGGGTGTCCCGTCCTCTCCCCGGCAGCGCGCGCATCACACAGCTTCTAGTGCCGCCTGGGGCCCTGACTTCCGGTACTGGGAGCGCACGTACCGGACGTCAGAGCCCAGACGGCACTAGGAGCTGTGTGATGCGCAGGCTGCCGGGGAGAGGACGGGACACCCCCGGCAGCCGTGCATCAGCCGGAGAGTGCAGAAGGAGAGAGGATCGACGGGGGAACGCAGGGTAGGTGAGTTGTATTTTGTTATTTTTGTGTTATTTACTGACTGGGGGGGCATCTATAAAGGGGAGAAGAGGGGGACCAGCTATAAGGGGGGGGGGGAGAGGGGGACCATCTATAAAGGGAGGGGGAAGAGGGGGACCATCTATAAAGGGGGGAAAGAGGGGGACCATCTATAAGGGAGGGGGGAGAGGGGGACCATCTATAAGGGAGGGGGGAGAGGGGGACCATCTATAAAGGGGGGAAAGAGGGGGACCATCTATAAGGGAGGAAAGAGGGGGACCATCTATAAAGGGGGGGAAAGAGGGGGACCATCTATAAAGGGGGGAAAGGGGGACCATCTATAGAGGAGGAAAGAGGGGGACCATCTATAAGGGAGGGGGACAGAGGGGGACCATCTATAAAGGGAGAGGGGGACCATCTATAAAGGGGGGAAAGAGGGGGACCATCTATAAAGAGGGGGACCATCTATAAGGGAGGGGGGAGAGGGGGACCATCTATAAGGGAGGGGGGAGAGGGGGGCCATCTATAAAGGGGGAAAGAGGGGGACCATGTATAAGGGAGGGAAGAGAGGGACCATCTATAAAGGGGGGAAAGAGGGGGACCATCTATAAGGGAGGGGGGAGAGGGGGACCATCTATAAAGGGGGGAAAGAGGGGGACCATCTATAAGGGAGGGGGGAGAGGGGGACCATCTATAAGGGAGGGGGGAGAGGGGGACCATCTATAAAGGGGGGAAGAGGGGGACCATCTATAGAGGGGGATCATGTATAAGGGAGGGGGGAGAGGGGGACCATCTATAAAGGGGGGAAAGAGGGGGACCATCTATAAAGGGGGGAAAGAGGGGGACCATCTATAAAGGGGAAAGAGGGGGACCATCTATAAAGGGAGAGGGGGACCATCTATAAAGGGGGGAAAGAGGGGGACCATTTATAAAGGGAGAGGGGGACCATCTATAAAGGGGGAAAGGGGAGGACCATCTATAAAGGGGGGAAAGAGGGGGACCATCTATAAAGGGAGAGGGGGACCATCTATAAAGGGGGAAAGAGGGGGACCATCTATAAGGGGGGAAAGAGGGGGACCATCTATAAAGGGGGGAAAGAGGGGGACCATTTATAAAGGGGGGAAAGAGGGGGACCATCTATAAAGGGGGAAAGAGAGGGACCATCTATAAAGGGGGAAAGAGGGGGACCATCTATAGAGGGGGACCATCTATAAGGGGGGAAAGAGGGGGACCATCTATAGAGGGGGACCATCTATAAGGGGGGAAAGAGGGGGACCATCTATAAAGGGGAAAAGAGGGGGACCATCTATAGAGGGGGAAAGAGGGGGACCATGTATAAAGGGGGAAAGAGGGGGGGCATCTATAAGGGGAAAGAGGGGGACCATCTATAAGGGGGGAAAGAGGGGGACCATCTATAGAGGGGGACAATCTATAGAGGGGGGAATGAGCGAGACCATCTATAAAGGGGGACCATCTCCTATAGGATTAGCACCCTCCTCTCCTGACATCCTCTGTGCTGCTGGGACCTCCCCTATAGATCAGCACCCTCCTCTCCTGACATCCTCTGTGCTGCTGGGCGCTGCGACCTCCCCTATAAGACCAGCACCCTCCTCTCCTGACATCCTCTGTGCTGCTGTGACCTCCCCTATAGATCAGCACCCTCTTCTCCTGACATCCTCTGTGCTGCTTGGACCTCTCCTATAAGATCAGCACCCTCCTCTCCTGACATCCTCTGTGCTGCTGTGACCTCTCCTATAAGATCAGCACCCTCCTCTCCTGACATCCTCTGTGCTGCTGTGACCTTGGGGGGGGGGCAACATCAGTGGACCAGGTGAGGTGGCAATATGTTTATTGGGGGCAGTGGAGGTGGGGTGGGCAATGCTTACTGGGGGTAGCAGCAAGGGACCAAACATTATGTTTATTGGGGCCAGCAGGGAGGGGAGGCAGGCAGTGTTTATTGGGGACAGTGGGGGGGCAGTGGCAGTGTTTATTGGGGACAGTGGGGGGGGGGGGGCGCAGTAGCGGATTATAATGTGGGCAAATTGACTTGTGGGGGGGGGGCAGGTTGGGTGGACAGCCCGGGGCCCAGGGTACATTTAATCCGCCACTGGTGGCCAGTCAACCAAAAGAGCATAGATGATGAATTTTTAATACCACTTTGGTTTTCAGAGTCTAATGGTGCGTTTACACAGGCAGATTTATCTGACTGATTTTCGAAACCAAAACCAGGAATGGATTTGAAAAAAGGATAAATCTCAGTCTTTCCTTTATGACACGTTCCCTGTTTATGGTCTGTTCCTGGCTTTGGCTTAAAAAATCTGTCAGATAAATCTACCTGTGTAAACGCACCATAAGGCTGCGTTTACACAGAGCGATAATTAACCTAAGTGAACGATTAACGAGTTCGAAGTAACAATGTGTTTTTTTTATAACTATCAGCATTTAAACAGAACGATATATTGTTTGGAAAATTCGTTATTGCGATCGTTTTAAGATCGCTTAAAGGAGAAGTCCGGCAAAAAATTTAATTAAAGTATTGTATTGCCCCCCAATAGTTATACAAATGACCAATATACACTTATTACAGGAAATGCACACAAAGTGTTTTTTCCCTGCACTTACTACTGCATCAAGGCTTTGCTTTCTGGATAAAATGGTGATGTCACTTCCTGGATAACATGGTGATGTCACAACCCGACTCCCAGAGCTGTGCGGGCTGTGGCTCTGCCATCCCTCTGCCATCATCCTCTCCAGCAGCCACAGCCCTCAGAGCTCTGGGAGTCGGCTCGTGACATCACCATGTTATCCAGGAAGTGACATCATCATGTTAACCAGGAAGTGACATCACCATGTTATCCAGGAAGTGAAGCCTTGATACAGTAGTAAGTGCAGGGAAAAAAGCACTTTATAAGCATTTCCCGTAATAAGTGTATATTGGTGATTTGTATAACTTTTGGGGGCTAATACATATCTTTTCACTGGACTTCCCCTATAAGCCTATCTCACACATAAATCGGTATCTCACACATAAATCGGTGAAATACCGTTTACACAAAGCGATCTGCGAATTTTCGGTGAACGGCCAACGATGATTTGAGAACTTGTTGAAAGATCACGATGAACGATTTATTGTTCGTCGCTTAATCATTCGCTGTGTTTCCACGAGCCTATTATCCCTAAAATACGATAGTTATCGCGAAAATTCGGACGATAATCGTTCTGTGTAAACGCACCATAAGGCTACAGGCTAAGGCCTGTTCAAACATCATTGTTGGATTGGACACTGAGGCAGAGCTCAGCTTGGCATCCAGGTTCACTGATTGGCCAACCATCCCTAGAAACATTGTGGCTGGTGGCCATGGCAATGACGTAATAGTGATACTCAATGCAACGAGTGGAGATGAACATCATAGGAGCCCAGATGGGTAAGTATTTTACATTCAGGCAGGGATGTTGGATAAAAAAAAGGTCTGGTGTTCTAATTCATCCCAAGTGGCAAAAACAGACGTTGTTTTAAATTGCAAAAGCGGCCGTCTTTTCTCTGTCTTTGCTGTCGTGTGAACAAAGCCTTATAGTGACATTGCAGAACAGAGTAGGTTCTGCAGTATCACATGTAAAAATATTTTGTTATGATATATAAAACTATGATCAGCCATAGAATCCAAACTATAGAAAACAATCCACCCCCCTCCGGTGTAACAAATGGCATTTAAATGAAGTTCACAGAGACTTTTCCTAGCTAAGTCAACTCATCTAAGGCATTAAAAACTCTCTGTAAAAATATTTCAGGCGTGCAGGGTAGGGCCTTGACAGATGAACCAGCTGGGCTAAAAAAGGAATCCTATCCAGGGAACATGCAATGAGTTCCAGCTGAGGAGTTTATTAAACAGAAATCAGTGCTGGTTATACACAATAAAATAAGAACACAGAGTGCTGGTCACGCTGCTGAAGAACATTTATTAAGGGGTCTTAAAGGGCTCGCCACATGCAGTGTGTCCTCGTCTCGCTCCGTCTGCAACAGGTTGCTGTTTAATCGCATAATTCTTCCTGGATTTAATACTTGTATTCCCCCATGAAATAATAATTTTAAGTGTTACTATTTCTTTTGTTGAAGGGTTGTTTCCTCAAGGTGGGTTCAAACTTTATAGCGACTCTGTACCCACAATCTGCCCCCCCCCAAACGGCTTGTACCTTCTTATAGCTGCTTTTAATCCAAGATCTGTCCTGGGGTTCGTTCGGCAGGAGATGCAATTATTGTCCTAAAAAACAACTTTTAAACTTGCAGCCCTGTGTCAAATTGTCGTGGCCCCAGAGTGTCTGTGCATTAGACTTGCACCAGCCCTCCATCCCTCTTCACCATTAGGAATGCCTAGGCAGGTATTCTCCTATTCATCACCTGTAAGAACACGGCACATGTGCTGGATCGTTAAGGCTCCTGTGCAGTGTTCACTGCAGAGGAACAGGAAAAATCCTGCCAGGTGGGGAGGAGGGACGGAAAGGTAGTGCAAGCCTAAGCATGGACACTCTAGGCCACGACAATTTGAAACAGGGCTGCAAGTTTAAAAGTAGTTTTTTTAGGACAATACCTGCATCACCTGCCGAACAGACCCCAGGACAGATCTTGGATTAAAAGCAGCTATCCGAAGGTACAAGTGGTTAGAAGGGGGCAGATTGTGGGTACAGGGTCACTTTAACTAGCCATAGATCCTCAGTAACAGACAGCAGAATGATTGTTCGGCCGTTAGTTATCGCTCCTGTCCAGCCCCCGTACTCCCCATAAACAGCAACCCTGTGTTTTTCATGGCAAGGTTAAGCCTCAGCCAGAGACCTCTGACTTTGGCTTATCTCTCCCAGAACAAAGGGGTCAAGTTTTTCTATCATGTCTGACTTCTATCTCCTCCAACATCGTGGTCGAGAGAGCAACATGGATGGTTGGGAGAGCCCCATTCACCTTATACTGATGGCGAACCCAGCGTGGGTATGGCTGACTACAGTATAAGGTTAAGGGGACCTTTAAGGTATGGACACCACGCCCCCTGTTCTTCCCCAAGCCAAAAGGACCGTGCCACCGGTATCCCCACTCCGGTCTGTTACTGTAAAGAGCTCATAGCGATGTACCTGGTGGTACATTCACTTTAAAGTGTACCCACACCCCTCAGAAACTTTCGACATGCCCTAGAGCAGGGATGGGGAACCTTTGGCCCTATGGCTGTTGCAAAACTACAGTTCCCATGGCTGTCCGGGCATGATGGGAATTGTAGTTTTGCAACAGCTGACATTTACTGTACAGTCAAAAACATGTCATTTTTCTACAGAGTATTCATCTGTTTTTTACCCAGCCAAAGTGGAATCATTTAACATTTACCTATTCATAAATTTGGGAATAGAATTGTTAGGAACCGGACAGCAGGACAAGACAAACAGTGAGCCCTAAGCTCAGCCCCGCCCACTGTCCTCTACCTATTTGCCACAATCCGCCCTAAAATGGGGGCGAGCAACTGGGCGGCAGTCCCTGCGCTGGCTAGGTGGGACACAAGGACAAGACAGACAGACAAAACACAATAACGAATGGTCAACAGTCCGGGTCACAACAAACGGGCAGCAAAAGTACAAAATCACAATCCGAAGGCAAAGTCAATATACAGGCAGTATGGTCAGGGGCAGGCAGCAAACAAGAATGGTCAGAAAGGCAAAGCAGGGTCAGAATCAACAGAGCAAGAATAGAAACACAGAACCAGGCAGAGACAAGCTCAATATCCGGCAATGAGAACACAGACACCTGAGAACAAGACAGATCCACTGGCAGGATGACCTGTCAGTCACAGCAGAACCCAAACACAGATTAACCATGACATGGCCAGACAGAATTCAGCAGGTGAAGTCGGGTGTGTCTCCCAACAAAGGTGAGCATATAAACCAGTGTTCACACACTACAAAACAAAACACAGAAACAGAATGCAAGAAAATCAGCACCTTCTCGGCCGCACAGCATGAGCAGAGGGACGCATGACGCTCCGCAAAGATACCATCCTGACAGTACCCCCCCTTTTATGAGGGGCCTCAGGACCCTCACCAGACGAACCAGACCTGGGAGGAAACGGACCTCTTACAATACATGTCTCAACATCGCTAGAGATCTCATCGTCCGTCTCCCATTCATCACAATCAGACTCCAAGTGATGGACAACTGGTCTCCTGACAGATCTCCCATAACCGCTCAAATCGGTACCAGACACAGAGCCAATTTCAGCATTACATGAAGACACAGATATGGCACAATCACCAGGATATACAGAGCCAATTTCCACCTTACACAAATCAGCAGACTTGGTATCCTCGGCGGGACACACACTAACTACACCCACCTGGGCGCCCAGATGACCCTCCTGGTAGTCACCTGGACGCTGATGATCTGGCCTCGAGGGACGCTTGGCACAAAAGCTGATGTAGTGTCCACTTTCGCCACAATAAAAACAGAGTCCATTCCTTCTTCTGTGTTCTTTGTGGGCCAGGGATCTATTAATTTTGCCCAGTTCCGGAGGTTCCTCCACGGTGACCAGAGGACGAAACATAGTAGGCAGAGGTTTGGAGGGGACAGAAGAAGGAACATTAATGACACAGGGGTGGTCTAGGCGTGGTCTTAGTGTGCGATCAATGGTAATCGCCAGGGAAATGGCCTCTTTAAGGGAGCTAGGGGTGGGGTGACTGACCCAAGCATCTCTGAATGTCACATATGTGTTCAGGTCCCCTGAAAACTTGTCAGGCTCCTTGAGCGTGACCACTGGGATGGCAGGAGTGGTAGCTGGTAGCTGCTGGGCCAATAGCTGGACTTGCTTGGCCAGCTCAGAAACGAGGGCCGCAAGACCCTCAAAGTGGGCAGACAACTCCTGTGCTGAGTCCATACTAGCCTCAGGTAAGGAGTAAAAAAATTTTTGGGCCGGATATTCTGTTAGGAACCGGACAGCAGGACAAGACAAACAGTAAGCCCTAAGCTCAGCCCCGCCCACTGTCCTCTACCTATTTGCCACAATCCGCCCTAAAATGGCGGCGAGCAACTGGGCGGCAGTCCCTGCGCTGGCTAGGTGGGACACAAGGACAAGACAGACAGACAAAACACAATAACGAATGGTCAACAGTCCGGGTCACAACAAACGGGCAGCAAAAGTACAAAATCACAATCCGAAGGCAAAGTCAATATACAGGCAGTATGGTCAGGGGCAGGCAGCAAACAAGAATGGTCAGAAAGGCAAAGCAGGGTCAGAATCAACAGAGCAAGAATAGAAACACAGAACCAGGCAGAGACAAGCTCAATATCCGGCAATGAGAGCACAGACACCTGAGAACAAGACAGATCCACTGGCAGGATGACCTGTCAGTCACAGCAGAACCCAAACACAGATTAACCATGACATGGCCAGACAGAATTCAGCAGGTGAAGTCGGGTGTGTCTCCCAACAAAGGTGAGCATATAAACCAGTGTTCACACACTACAAAACAAAACACAGAAACAGAATGCAAGAAAATCAGCACCTTCTCGGCCGCACAGCATGAGCAGAGGGACGCATGACGCTCCGCAAAGATACCATCCTGACAAGAATAGTCTCAGAATATTCCCCCAAAATTTGTTCAAATACTGTATATTCACTTGGTACTGATCAGACATAGGCCTACACCAGTTTGTGCGACATTTTAATAAGTCACAAATGATAAAAATAGAGCAAATCGCGGATTATGCTATTTTTTGGTGAATGCTCAGAACAAGCAGATTTTTAAAAAAAGTTGCATCTAAAAATTATTCGCCTGTCAAATACTGGTTTATAAATAGAACTTACACTCACCGGCCACTTTATTAGGTACACCATGCTAGTAACAGGTGGTCTTCTGCTGCTGTAGCCCATCTGCCTCAAAGTTGGACGTACTGTGCGTTCAGAGATGCTCTTCTGCCTACCTTGGTTGTAACGGTTGGCTATTTGAGTCACTGTTGCCTTTCTATCAGCTGGAACCAGTCTGCCCATTCTCCTCTGACCTCTCACATCAACAAGGCATTTCCGCCCACAGAACTGCCACTCACTGGATGTTTTTTCTTTTTCGGACCATTCTCTGTAAACCCTAGAGATGGTTGTGCGTGAAAATCCCAGTAGATCAGCAGTTTCTGAAATACTCAGACCAGCCCTTCTGGCACCAACAACCATGCCACTTTCAAAGACACTCAAATCACCTTTCTTCCCCATACTGATGCTCGGTTTGAACTGCAGGAGATTGTCTTGACCATGTCTACATGCCTAAATGCACTGAGTTGCCGCCATGTGATTGGCTGATTAGAAATTAAGTGGTAACGTGCAGTTGGACAGGTGTACCTAATAAAGTGGCCGGTGAGTGTAGACCTAAATTGGGTGAAAATTCCAATTATTCACCTAAAAATAGGTACAAAGCCCTTGATAAATGTCCCCCAATGTTTTTTGCTAGGGGCAACTCAGCCAGTTTCGCTTTACACCATATTTGATAAATCTCCCCCTGTATCTTTATGAAGTCTATTTATGAAGATACAGACTGCATTTGCAGTCCTTTGTTTCAGTGCAGTAATGCCGGCCGCCGCCATCTTGATGGCGTCACGTGCGCCCCAGCAGTGCGTTCCAGCGTGACGTCATCAAGATGGCGGCGGCCGGCATTACTGCAGCGGAACAAAGGAGCAGGTAAAGTATAAGATATAGACTGCAAAGGCAGTCTGTATCTTCATTTTGTCTATTTATGAAGATACAGACTGCAAAGGCAGCCTGTATCTTATACTTTACCTGCTCCTCTTGATAGCTGCCGCAAGGACGGCGCCGCCATCTTGATTACGTTACTTGCGTTCCACCAAGTGGAGAGCACTGTGTAGGTATGAGTTGTTGCACAATTCTTTCATGGATGGCTGAATGAATGCCCGATCCTTAAAGGGGTTATCCAGCGCTACAAAAACATGGCCACTTCCCCCCTACTGTTCTCTCCAGTTTGGGTGGGGTTTTGAAACTCAGTTCCATTGAAGTAAATGGAGCTTAATTGCAAACCACACCTGAACTGGAGACAGTACAGTAGGGTTAAAAGTGGCCATGTTTTTGTAGCGCTGGATAACCCCTTTAAGGAAGCATGTAGAGCATTGCAGGTTGCAGATTATAAGCCAAAATCAGTCATCCGAGTAGAAGGAGACCAATTGTGGGAAGTATCTAAGATATTTAGGAATCTTGTCGCAGATTTTGCAGTAGGCCTCAGGAGCTTCTAGTTACACCTCTGAGTACTTTCCATTAGCTTTCTATGGGGCAATTCAGCATGAAAAACACTAGATGATTGGTAATTACCAACATGTTTTTTTTAAATATATAGCGTATAGCATATGGGGCGCTGAGGATGAAGCTATGTGTTTTACCTTCATCCTTGGCGCCGTTTCCGTGTAGTTTTTATGTCGTGTCTGAACAGTAAGGCAGTTTGGAGCACTGACCCGCCCCACCCCACCCCAGAGTGCAGTTCCGTCCAGCCCCTAACCGGGGCGGATTGCAGTTCTAGGGACGGGGCAGTGCCCCTAACTGTCTTACCATATGTATCACTACATTAAAACTGCACAGGAACGGTGCCAAGGATGAAGGTAAGAGACATATAGGAAGCTATCAACAGGCTATATTTGTCTAACCTGCTGATAGTTCCCCTTTAAGAAAGGTGTGACCTAAAATTCAAAAATCATAGCTGTTCCTAAGTTTGGCAGGAAGTCAAATCTTTAACTGCAGGTTTTTTCAACTTATGGTGTATTTACCGTCATGGATATCCAGGCTTGTAAATGGCGTATTTACAATTTGATTTACATTGTGCCTTATGCCCATAGACTTATTAGAAGTCTATGCTACACAGATTTGTAATACAGTGCCTATTGCCTTCTGTACCTTACTGTCCCTGCAGTTGATTGTTTATGTTTCCCAGGGGGCAATGCACCTAGGACTTCACTGCATTGAGCACTTTCACTAGCAGCCAGCAGTGTTATCGTTTGGCTGGTCTCCCTGAGATCAGCGATCTGTTTCTCTTATAGCTCTACTAGGCATTGCTCCCACCTAGCCAGAATCCTGCTCCACACTGATGAGGGGCAACACCCCGAAACAGCTGTATGTGGATGGATACCTGGCCTTGGTTTTTCCCTTTTCATTACATTGGCTTATAGGGCCACTTACTATGGTAGTTTTGGTGGTTTCCCTGCCGGAGCTGCCCCTTGGCTGGGTCCTACCTGGAGGGATATCCGGCTAGTCCTGTGTTTCGAGACTCTTCAGTAAGGCTCCACGGGCTCTTGTTTTACATATTCATGTTTCCCAGGCAGCAATGCACCTAGGACTTCACTGAATTGAGCATTGTAACCGGCAGTGTTATCGTTTGGCTGGTCTCCCTGAGATCAGCGATCTGTTTCTCTTATGCAGTTGATTGTGACATGCTTGAATGCATGTAAAATATGGAGGCACCATATGGCAACAGTCAGTCTGCCTATGAGTCCTACTTAGACAGTACATTCCCCAGGAGGGCTGGTTGGTGGTAAGCTGATTCATTGATGACATGCCAACAAATATGTGGCTTCCATAGTGGCTACATGGTTAACATAGCATCTTTTTCCATTATGACTTATAAGGAGGGGTACCGAGTGGGTCACTCAACTCCAACAGAGCGAGGAACAGGGGATTTAGTATTTTATTTTAAATTTCAGAAAAATTTTAATGTGTCATAGGGACAAAAAGTTTAGATTGTTGGTGGCCTAGGTGCTGAGATTTACACCAATAGCTAAAATAAATGAGGAGAAGCACTTAGCTGAGTGCTGTTTCGCCCTGTCTGTCTCCCACAACTGTAAAATTCAAAACCGGTTCAATACTTTATTAAATACAACAAAGCAAAAGATATATAAATGCTCCAATGATAAGAGCCACATGGTTAGGTATGAAATCAGTGATATAAATGAAAACATGTGAGATACAAAAAGCTACAAACACTGCTTAAACCAATCAAAGTTCAGGTCAGGACATTAGGTTGAATAAATTTGGCAGACGGACTTTCTGCTCTCTTAGTGTTGGAGATAGCAGCAGAAATGGGAAGTGAGTTATACAGTGGACAGGGGGGAGAGAATCCTTGAAGGACAGGTCACACAGGCTGGAAAGAAAGAGTAAAGAACACAATAGGCAATCTTTAGGGGAGAATCACATAGGCTGTGTACAAATGGAGAGCAATCTTTATTGTTCCAATAAAACATGGTAGCAGGTCGGGAGATGTAGTTCCCAGGTAGATGGGCAACAGCTGTTTCACAGCTTTGTCTAAGCGGTACACACCGTATATCTCCTGACCTGCTACCATGTTTTAATGAAACAATAAAGATTGTGTTTTCATACACAGCAGTTGGTGAGTGCCACAGTTTTTTTTTCATTCCTCGCATTTGTTGGATATATTTTCCAACCTTCGTTCCTTCGTTCGGCTCCTTTACACAACAAGGGTTGTGCACATTTTTGATGCCAGTGGTGCCAGTTAGAGCTTCACTTTGCTTTGTACCAAGCAAAACTAATCGAAATTTGAATCCCACTGGCGGCTCCGTGAAGAGGGTGGATACAGCCCGAGGACCGTCTGGAAAACATGGATACAGTTATGGTCGATTCACTTATCTCTAACTGCCACCAATGGCATAAATGTCAAATGCGGCGCAGGCAGAGGCCCCCTTATACACCCTCTCCCCGCCTGTCTGTTGCAAGCAGCACAGAGGCACCCGATGCAAAGTACATATCCACAAAGCGTTTGTAAATATATTTATGCGCATCAGGCCCATCTGCTCCATAAATTGGCGTTGCAGACTGATAATAAATGCCCCCTATATCACTATACTTTGGACTTCAGGCGTCTATCAAGCAGTGAGGGGGGAGAGAGGAGACATTACAGCTTGCAGCTATTTAGGAGTTTGGAAAAAGACTCTTTGACTCATTGTACCAGAGAATAACAGCATTTTCCTACATTATGGAAGCACAGAAGGATATATGAAAGGTATTATGTATCAGCTAACAGTATCTGCAGTTTGGAACATGAATTACAGCTGTCAGATTAAGGTCCCTTCACACACACACACACACTTTTTGTTTGGAGTTTTTCAGGCCAAAATAAAGCCAGAAAAATTGCCAGTGCGGCACATGGCGTTTTTTTCTGACATTTTTTACTTCATGTGTGAATGACCTTTTTTGTGGTTTAGGTGTTTTTATGTGCTGAACTTTTTTTTCTCTGCCATCACATGAACTAGCTGCTGGACCACTTTAGGTGAAAAAAATGGCAGAAAAAAAAGCACTACAATAAGACAACCAGAATAATCTTATTAAAGTCTATGGGAAAAAAGACGTCGCAGGCTGCGTTTTGGAAAAACTGCTACAAAGGCTCAAAAACACCAGAAAGGGTTTACCCAGGATTAGAAAAACATGGGCACTTTCTTCCAGAAACAGCATGACTCTTGTCTCCAGTTCAGGTGTGATTTGCAATTAGGCTTTTTCACTTCAATGGAACCGAGTTACGCTGCGTTTACACGGAACGATTATCGTTTGAATTTTCGCAATAACGATCGCATTTGAGAGATCATCGTTCCGTGTAAACACACAAAACGATCAAGTGACAAGCGAAAAATCGTTCATTTGGTGCTGTCTCTAGTTTGAAAAGAAGAAAGTGGCCATGTTTTTATCTAAGCCTGGATAACCCCTTTAACTATGTTTGTTTAGATGTAAATACCCCTTTAATGGTGAATGGAATTGATTTTCTCCCTGTTAGGTGTTAATGAAGTAAAAAAAAATAAAACGTACAAAGTGTTTCGAATGGTGAAGGCATGAAGGCATCTCCTTTTATCAGGTATCAGTGCTTTCTGCCAGACTAATACAGTATCTAATACAAAGCAGCTGGGGTGATGGATTACGAGCCATGCAAAGGATAGATTGGATCTTATAGGCCAAGTGCTGATGCTCAACTGGATATACATTTTTCAGAATATTTATTAATCACAGGCTATTATATACACTCACCGGCCACTTTATTAGGTACACCTGTCCAACTGCACGTTACCACTTAATTTCTAATCAGCCAAGAAGAAAGGTGATTTGAGGGCCTTTGAACGTGGCATGGTTGTTGGTGCCAGAAGGGCTGGTCTGAGTATTTCAGAAACTGCTGATCTACTGGGATTTTCACGCACAACCATCTCTAGGGTTTACAGAGAATGGTCCGAAAAAGAAAAAACATCCAGTGAGCGGCAGTTCTGTGGGCGGAAATGCCTTGTTGATACCAGAGGTCAGAGGAGAATGGGCAGACTGGTTCGAGCTGATAGAAAGGCAACAGTGACTCAAATAGCCAACCGTTACAACCAAGGTAGGCAGAAGAGCATCTCTGAACGCACAGTACGTCCAACTTTGAGGCAGATGGGCTACAGCAGCAGAAGACCACACGTGACTAGCATGGTGTACCTAATAAAGTGGCCGGTGAGTGTATTTAGATTACTATTATATAACCTTATATCTGACAGAATTACTCAGCTAAAGATCATGTGTGTTCTGTTTTACTGTCACATTGGGGGAAATTTATCTAAGGAGTCCTAAATGTGTTTTTGTCTATACTATGTCTCTGGATTATAAATTTATATAAACCACAAAGAAAGGAACTAGAGAAATGGACTGCACCTCAAGAACAATGTAAAGAAATGATAACAATATTTATTTATTTAGCACAACCAACAAACATAGACAGACCATATAAAATCAGTTAAAAACATGCAAAACAAAAAACAACACAGAGCCATATAAGGCTCAATGTGTACCATACAGCCTCCTAGAAAAATATATATAGTACCCAGGGAGCTTAAATATCCAATAATACAAGCAATATGTAAAATAAACAATAATAGCATAGGCTATACACTAGTAAATCCAATCAAATGAAAAAGTGTACATAGTAAAGTGACCTATATCAATATCAATAACATACCATATGTGCAACATATACAAATAAAGTGCTAAGATATATATGCATAAAGTGCAAGGGTGTGTATGGCCTATTGCAATGTATACAAAAAAGGAAAAATGAAAAAATATATCACATGAACAATCGTCTGGTAATATTCGAACACCGAGATGGAGGACTGTGAAAAGATCTTACCTATCTAATCATGCCCATCCGTGTCCCATCCCGTGTCCACGGATGGGCATGATTAGATAGGTAAGATCTTTTCACAGTCCTCCATCTCGGTGTTTGAATATTACCGGACACTGATTGCACAACCTGTGTTTGTCTTATAAATAAAGTCGATTTAGAATAGTTATTTGCCCTGATGAAGTCCTGAGGGACGGAACGCGTGGGACTCAGCTCCATTCACCTCCTCCAGGGAGACGATTGTTCATGTGATATATTTTTTCATTTTTCCTTTTTTGTATACATTGCAATAGGCCATACACACCCTTGCACTTTATGCATATATATCTTAGCACTTTATTTGTATATGTTGCACATATGGTACGTTATTGATATTGATATAGGTCACTTTACTATGTACACTTTTTCATTTGATTGGATTTACTAGTGTATAGCCTATGCTATTATTGTTTATTTTACATATTGCTTGTATTATTGGTTATTTAAGCTCCCTGGGTACTATATATATTTTTCTAGGAGGCTGTATGGTACACATTGAGCTTTATATGGCTCTGTGTTGTTTTTTGTTTTGCATGTTTTTAACTGATTTTATATGGTCTGTCTATGTTTGTTGGTTGTGCTAAATAAATAAATATTGTTATCATTTCTTTACATTGTTCTTGAGGTGCAGTCCATTTCTCTAGTTCCTTTCTTTGTGGTTTATATTGGTTTAGTTTTTGGACCTAGGGACTAGCACTCGAGTACCTTGATCTTTTATGGATAAGTGGTGCCCGCCTAGGTGGTTAATTTGACTCTGGATTATAAATTTGGCGCAACAGCGGAGATGCAGTTTTGTGCCATTGAAATAATTAAGTGTAACCCATAATTCTTCGCATTTATTTGTAATGTGTTTTTTATAAAGCTATTAAATTTTTTCTCATTTTTGTATATTTTGTTTAAACATCCCCTAAAGGAAAAAAATATAAAAAAAATGAGAACACAAAAAGGGAACTTTAACTCCGAATGATCGCTTGTCGAGATGAGCGTACCTGGAGCATGCTCGAGTTGATCCGAACCCGAACTTTCGGCATTTGATTAGCGGGGGCTGCTGAACTTGGATAAAGCCCTAAGGCTATGTGGAAACCATGGATATAGTCATTGGCTGTATCCATGTTTTCCAGACAACCTTAGAGCTTTATCCAAGTTCAGCAGCCCCCGCTAATCAAATGCCGAAAGTTCGGGTTCGGATGGACTCGAACCCGAACCCGGTTCGCTCATCTCTAATCGTTTGTCCTGGGTGAAAATTCCCTATGTTAACCATCAATCTCCGCTCTCGAATAGCGGACACCTGGTAACATACTCGAGTCTCCCATTGATTTTAATAGGGCTAGTTACATTGAAAAATGCTTGACTTGAGTAACGAGGATTCAAGTATTTTATTACTCGCTCATCTCTAGTGTCAGCCATGAAGTTTGCTCATATTACTTATCCTTGTTACTTGTTTCCCTAAATGTCCCTCAGCCATCTCTTTTGTGCAGGATTGTCCCAAGAAATTCGTCTCAATGGGTGTTTCTTATATGTTATGTTGGCATTACTGGGTCGAATTGGGACTTAAGGCTATGTAAAATAAAGGTAAGCTATGTCCATA